>NC_049207.1:8212445-8249945 GCF_013347855.1 Anguilla anguilla
AGGAGGGGGAAGTAATCAGTCACTGTCAACTGCAGCTGGGCAGGCCCAGTCAGCTCGTTAATTAGACTCAATCATTTACATTTTTAATGCCCGCCATTTGACATGTTCTAAGCACCCCAAATCACACTTGATAATAGCCTTGCGCGTTCCGCAAATGAGGAGCGGACGGCCCAGCGAGTTACCTGGGCAACTGGAAGGCAGGTGTCCTGGTGCATTGTGGGTCATCATCAAGAGAAAGGAACGTGCTGCTCTCAGACGGCTGTACATTAGCTGAAAAGCTTTAAGGTTTTAAAGCATTTTAGGGCAGTAACCACATTGTGGAAACTGTTGACAGAAACTGTTGTGTTTGATTTTCTACTCACGGTGAGAAAATGCCGACTAGACAGTTTCAAACCAGACCTAAATGGGTCAGGACAGGTTCTTGTAATGTGGGTGGCAATACTTTTGCTATGGTGACAGCAGTTGGATGAGATATTCAGCTGGTACGGAGGGACTGAGGACCTTTAGAATGCATTACTCAGATACAATATCACCAGACAGATACACAGATAGCTGTTAGACCTTCTTGAACCAAAAGATCTTCGATAACCTGATCCAAAATGGTGGCTGGAGGTTTGTGGACCACAGCTTTTAACCAGAAGCCATTTGCCTACTTCAGCTGGTTTCTTATTCGTTCATTTTGGAGTGCTCATTCTTCTCAGCTTGTTCCCTTTCAGGAAGTAGGGGAAATCTAATAACATCCCATGATCTTCTCGGGCTTACCCCTCCACCTCAATCTTTTTGTGAAGCTCACCAGATCCGTCTTGATGAAATATGTTTGCCATGCCCACTCTTTACACCATCGTAATGGCTGACAAAACCGATCACTGATTTAAAGGAAGAAAAGTAAAGCTAGATCTAACCTTAATTTACCTATACTCCCAAGTTGCCAAGTTTATTTCAAACACACCTGGCCTTCGTTGTCAAGGGTGACCTGAAAAATCCCTTCGCGGCACGAGGCGGCGGTTTCGCAGCTGCTGAAGGCGGTAAAAACATCAGCAGCGCGTGACGCGCGATGTCAAGACACGGGAGCACGAGCGAGCGTTTTCCCAGCCGACGGCATTAAACTTGGAGCGGCTCACACGGAGAGAGAAAATGGGGCTTCCGCAGTTTCTGTATCGCCAACAGAGTCCTTCAGAGGAGTGAAAAGGCCATCGTATTAACTAGTAATTGCAATCAACAATAACGTCGCAATCATAATTATGGCGGCGATCTGCGGGAAACGCCTCGCGCTAACGTCTCGGGATTCTGCTCCCCTCGAGCGTCGCTGTGTCAGAGGCTCGATCTGGATCTCTGAGGACTGTGGGTCTCCATGATGAGGACCGTGGGTCTCCATGATGAGGACCGTGGGCCTCCATGATGAGGACCGTGGGTCTCCATGATGAGGACCGTGGGTCTCCATGATGAGGACCGTGGGTCTCCGTGATGAGGACTGTGGGCCTCCATGATGAGGACCGTGGGTCTCCATGATGAGGACCGTGGGTCTCCGTGATGAGGACCGTGGGTCTCCGCGATGAGGACCGTGGGTCTCCGCGATGAGGACCGTGGGTCTCCGTGATGAGGACCGTGGGTCTCCATGATGAGGACCGCGGGTCTCCATGATGAGGACCGTCCATGCAGAACGTGAGACGCGTCCCTTTCTAGTCCGCCGCTTATTTGGCAGAGCCTGAAGGGTCCTTGCTCCCGTACTGAAGAATTACTTTTGATGAGGACAGCTTCGCCCATTCAAGATATGCATTCTGTAACCTATTTTTTTTAATCCGGTTACATTGATACTGAGTTATTTAATTAAATAAACAAAAAGTGCTATTGCTCTTGAGTAGTGCAATAGCACCTCACTTCCATGGAAAACCAACAGGGACATGTTGGGCGAGCATGTTTGGATGAAAGCAGCCGTATGCAGGGAGTGTGGAGTGCACCCGAAAGCCGCTCTCTTCCTGGACGGGAGTCCGGCGGTGACGAACGCAGCGGTGAATCTCAGCGGCTGCTGCTGATTAGTTGTGACGTGTATGCTAATCCCCCTGGGCGCGCAGGCTCGCGTCTGAGCGAACACCTGTTTACCGAAACGCGCCGCGACCGAGCCGCGCTTCCCCGCGAAACGTTTCCCGCGTCTCAGGTGCGCCGACGGGTGCGCGCGCCCTGCCGCCCGCCCGCCCACCTCGCGCCGGTACGCTTATGAAGACGTAAAAAAAAAGAGATCAAAGCACCAGAGTTTTTTTCCCCCCTCCTCCTCCTCTGCCGTCTCCTCCTCCTCCTCGTCTTCCTCTCCGGATTCCTGTTTATCGCGATTTCCGCGAAGCTCCTGGAGCAAATTCACGAGAGCGAAACATCCTTAATCACGGCTGCGCTCGTCGCCGGCGTCGTTCGCGGTTTCCCCTGCCGATAACGTCACGGTCCCACCGCGCTGGCGGGCGTGTCGGCGCGACTTCGCGACGTTACCGCGACGTCAAGGGAGCGTTACCGCGACGACGTCTGCCATCTTGGCAGCTACTGCTGATCTATGTTTCACGCCGAAAATAGAGCGGTGCCATCCTCTCGCCCGCGCGCGGGGGCACAGGAACGCGCGCCGCGTGTCAGCGGCGTTTCATTGGCTGTCACGAAGCTGTCGCCGCGGTGACGCCGAGAGGGAGGCGCAGACAACCCAGGTGCGGAGCGGAGATTGAGGTGACAACACCCCGGGCTGGCGGGCGAGTTTGAAAACCCGCAAAAGCATGTGACAGTTTAATTTGCAGGCCCCCCCCCCCCCACACACACTCTTCACCGTGTGGGGGAGAGGAGAGAACGGCGGCAACGCACGGCAAACGTAGCCGCGTTAACGCGCGCACAATGGACGGGGCACTGCAACCAATCATTTACACTCCGCGGTGTGTAATTTACATTCGATTTCAGGCTACCTTCGTCATGTTGTCAGCCGTACTCAGCAAATCCTCAAGAGCGAGCTTCTGTTGAATAAGATTTTGTAAGATTTATTTTTCTTTGACGGCGGTTACAAAACCGCCAAAAACTCGCCGGTCCGGGTAATCACGCGGCGCGGAAAGCGCGCGGAGCGGAACGCGGCGATTAGAATCTTATCACGGGCGAAATTTAGCGCGGTTGCCAAGAGTGGTCAGCTGCCAGGGTTCTTAATGCCATCTGACACGTAATTTATTCTGCTACCGGAGGTCAGCGTGAGAAATGGAAAGACGAATTGAGTGACTCGAGGACAGCCCTGTTAATAACACTCTGCTGGAGTACAACGCCGTCATTAATACCCCACTGGAGATTGGCCCGAGGACCAAACATACACTGAGAAACATTTTCTTGTAATTTGTAAATATTCTTTCTGTGCTTTTTTTTTGAAAAGAAAAGAAAAGAAATGGAGACCATATTTGTGATGGGTTCAGAAGGGAACACGCAAAAAAAACCCAAAAACATCATGACTCTCACAAAAGAGACTGGCTCTAACTGAACTGAAGGTATTAATTCTTTTTCGGTTGACCAAACCCTCGCGTTATTAACCCGGAATGCCCTCCCGACTCCTTCCTCCATATTTCGCAGGCTCGTTCCCGGTCCCCCCCGCTTCACAGTCAGCTCCAGGATTTACTCCACGGCATCACACCAGAGAACGAGCCTGGGCTGTGTGTGCTCCTAATTACAACGAGAACGGCTCTGCCCTCCGGGGCCACAGATGATTTTAAATGGGGTTTTCTCCATACAGAAACCATTTCAAATAGAAACAGCCCCTCCACCCCTGCAACAACCCCCAACCCCCACCCACCCACCCCCCCCAAAACAGATAAATAAATACATTATTTATCTTCCCTACAAATGCACAGATACTGAAAGATAAATACAGCTACTTAGCTCCGTGCCTGCAAACAAAGGATATATCCTGTCCTTAGGGCACATATTGCTTTTTCCACTGAAGAAAAAAAAAAAAACCGAAACAACCCTTTTTAAAACTTTTTAACTGCTCCGAAGGCCTCATATTTTATTCAGCGACGCGCCAAATAAATTTAATAAAACTCTCATTTTAACAAATTACCAACACCGCCGCCGCCTCCCATTCTCATAAAGGCGCGCGTGTTTCTGTGCATTAAAAACGGGGGCGAAGCCCGCTGCCCCCCAGCGCTCCCGTTTACTCACACCGCGGTTTAATTTGAAACGTTCTCCCGGCTCGTAGATCACCACATCGCCCGTCTCTCAGCGACAGGAAGGGAAACGGCGATCCGTTTTATTACCGCTGGTAATGAAAGCTGGGGGAGGACACGGACTACATGTGCGGCGCGGGGGGGGGGGGGGGGGCGTGCGTCTCCCAGATCAAATCTTCAGTTGTTACGCACCCCTTTTATTTTAGCTTATTACATCATGTTAACTATTTAGCGGTTACCTTCAATGCTACCAGTTACCCTGTCTGAGGTGGATTATAGCTTCAGCTGCATCGTCCTGGCAACCACATGTACCTGGCCACTAGGCCTACTCCATGAATGCCAGTCCTCACAAGTCACCTTGCACCTTACTCTACCAGATCCCTGGGAATGGAAAGCTTCCTCTTTTCTATCGTGCTTTTTCTGAAGGGTCTGATGGGTCATCCATCATTACCGGTACTCTAATCTGACTACATTTTCATACGCTGTTCTGCCTACTAGAGAGTTCAGCTGTTCCCAGAGCCTTACAGAACAGATTTTACACTTTCCCAATTTAGGAACAGTCTGCTTTCCGGGGGAACCGATGAACCTTTGGAAACACGATTTCCTGAGAACAGCGATTTCATTTGATTTCCTGAGGAAATAACCTTCGAGAACCCACTCACCATCAAAGTTTTTCTCCATTCTATCTGCTCCTATAGACTGCATTTTCATAGTATTGGTTTGACCTTGATGAACCATGGCTTGAACAGTTTGAACAGTTTTTACAAAGCAACATTTCAGGAGATAATCACAGCTGAACATAATCCCATGCCACACAGATGTGGGTGCTCTGCAACAAGAAAAGTCCATAACATATCCTGAAAGAATCAATCTGTATAAAAACGACATCTCTGAAAACTGGTCCCCCTTTTCCTGGGGTCGCTTATGTGCTCTGGACACAGAGAGACCAGACGGATCAGGGTGTTCTCGCATGTCTAATCCATCCCACGTGGATCAGACACACTTCCACCGGCCACCGCTCACCTCTCCACCCAGCTCTTGTAGCTGGGGATGTCCTTGGCGTACAGCAGCTTGTTGGAGGGGGAGTCCTTGCCCAGCCGGTGCTCGGAGGTGGAGCAGGAGTCCATGAAGGTCTGGGCCACCACCGACAGGCAGGCGTCCGTGATGCTGCTCTTGTGGATGTCGAAGACGAACTGCGGGTTCTTGATCACGTTCACCCAGAACCTCAGAGGTAGGCTGCGTGAGGAACAGAGACCTCGAGTTAACATCACACTCCAAGGGTACAGAGAACTAGGTTTAGCATCCTAGTGTTAGTTAAACTGGTTCCAGTAAACTGGTTCCGGTTTACCCACAGACCTCACTCAGAAACTGGGATGTGCACTGTGTGGGCCAATTCATTACTGCAGCCTAACTTATAACAAGTGAGGTTTCCTGGCTACTGTTGGCAGTCGATTTTTGACTAATCTGAACCACAATAAGACCAAGCGCAGTAGAACAAGGACTGTTCAAGGTCAATGAGTCGCTGATGTCCTCCAGTTATAGCGTTTGAGCCTCACTCACCATCACTGGGGTAAACTACTGAAAACCAGTAGTTGTCCCTGATGTTCCCTTTTCCAAATGCGGTTCACGCCCTTGCGCCACTTTAAAAAATGCCCTATTTGCGTTTACTTTTTCCCGCTGCAGTTAACGGTCATGTACTAAGTTCAGGAGCCGTTGCGTGTCATTGGTCAGATGACGTCAGTTGCTGATTGGATTGTGTGTAGCTGGCGTGCGTCTGTTCCTGGCAGCGCTCATCATTCCTGAAACAGCAGCAAACCAATCGCCTTCGCTTACGCAGATGCTCCAGAAGCGGAAAAAAAAAAAAAAAAAAAAAAAAAAAAACAGGACAGCTGGACTGGTAGACTTGCACTTCAAACATCAAAGCAGAGAAAAAAAAAACAAAACAAATGCAATCATTTCAGCCCTCCTGTCCCTTACCCAACGTCACTCATCTGTGACAACTACAACAAAAGAGGATTTGGGGAAAAACCCAGTATTATGGCTTCAAATTAATCTGGAGGAATCTTCGGGGGATTAGCACGCGGATCAAAAGGATATTAACGCTGCCGCTACGGAGTCACTCGATTGTCGACAATCTGCCACAGCTGGCCGCAGCGGATAGCGGTATTTCCAGGGGAACGGGAGGGGGGGGGGGGGGGGGGACGAAATTAATACACGTCTTTGCGCATTTGTCTCCGGACTTATCAAAATAACATTACAAGGGCCCGCACTGGACCCGGAGCGCACGGATGAGGAAAAAGCGAGAGAGAGAGAGAGAGAGAGAGAGAGAGAGAGAGAGAGAGAGGGAGAGAGACAGAGAGAGAGAGAGAGAGAGAGAGAGAGAGAGGGAGAGAGACAGAGAGAGAGAGAGAGAGAGAGAGAGACAGAGACAGAGAGAGAGAGAGAGAGAAGGCCGTCTCCAGCGGAGCGACAGTGGAGCAGCGCAACAGAAGTGCGTTCGGCGGTGCGCCGCTTGCAGGCCCAGATCAAAGAGACAGCCCGCGCGTTTATCAACGGACGCCACGCCGGCGCCTGAGCGACTCCCGGGGTCAGGGGCTTATCCCCGATCCCTGTGATGTGAAGCGGCTTCCTCCCCCAAACGAGGTCGGCAACGGCTGCCATTACAGAGCTATTACTACCGCCTTTCGTCTCTGTGGCGCAGACGTGCCAAGCAAAGATGTTTTTATGTTTATGGTAGCCCGGACTAATACCGGCCAAACCCAGGCTACAGCAAGCTTACTAATTTACACTAATAACTGACACATCCAGAGGCTTACTGATTTACACTAATAACTGACCCACCCAGAGGCTTACTGATTTACACTAATGCTTGTTACAGGACCCGTAGCTCAGTTGTGATTGCTGGGACCTATAAAAAGCCTGTGGTCTCCTAAATGATGTATCTCCTGATGCCATCTGTCATGTGTGATACGTGTGTTAAGGCTCATCGCCCACGAGATGAGATTTGGACAACCCCCTGATTTACACACCATTTACCGCAGAACGCAGGGTTTACTTTTACACTGAGTGGAATGTACTCCACATTAACTGATGCCCCACCCACTCAACACACATGCACACGCACGCACACACACGCGCACACACACATATGCACACGCACACACAGGCACACACAAACACACACAGACACACATAAACATGCACACACACACACACACAGATACACACACAGACATACGCGCACACACACACACATACACACGCACACACGCACACACACACACGCACACACACGCACACACACACACACACACAGATACACACACAGACATACGCGCACACACACACACATACACACGCACACACGCACACACACACACACACACACACACAGAGATACCCACAGACACACACACATGTGCACAGCCTCCTCCTTAAGCTCGGTGAGATTGGGCATGACCACTGTCTTAATTAATTAAGACTTTCTTAAGAGCACTCGCACGTGCGCGCGGGCCCCTGGAAGCGGATCGTTGGGTTTAAGACCGAGGGCGATTTAAGAGGGAATTACTTCTGCTTCTGTGTTTATTCATCTTCGGCCAAGGACGGCCCCCTGGCACCGCGCACACACACACACACACACACACACACACACACACACACACACACGGCCCTACTCCCCTCCCGCCAGGCAGACAGAAACAATACCCAAGGGCCTTCGGGCTGACGGATCCCTCTCTCTCCCCTCCCGCATCTATCACGCGCCCCCCTCCGAATGGGAACGACACCCCGTGACCCTCACCGGGAGAACATTATTAGACTCCACCTGTTCATTCGCAGAGTGTTGCCGGGGAGACCCCGGGACGTGGCCCGCTGCGGCTCTTGAAAAAACGCTCAGGCTTCATTTGGGACTCGACGGCCCGCGGCGACCGATCTCGATTCTCCGGTTTTTTTTCGATGGGATTTGAAAAGCACGGTAATTCAAAAAAAAAAAACTGATTATTAAATCATTCAAATTCTAGGCTTCCTAAACTCAGACGGAGAACTGACTGGGTTCCGATGGAAGCACAACTTCAGTTAATCGCTGAATGAAGTCAATAAAAAAAATATTGCGTTGTTTCCAAGCCCAGTTCTCCTCTTGGCTTCTCCAACTCCATGGGAGTTTACACTTCGCAATGAGAGCGTCGGTTGTTATTCTGCGAGTGCACCTCATCAATAAGCACTGGCGCGGGGGCGGGTATCTACCCTGGTGCTCCACCACATGGCACTTAGATCCACGCCGCGGAGAACGCACGCAGCAGCGGAGAGAGGAAACAAAGCTGTCACGCGTTGTGTAAATCAACACACAGCCCTACGACAGGCCGGCTCCTTATCTGCCGAGACAAGGCCGAGCAAGAGGGAGTCGGGGTCAGAGGTTAATTGGAAGTAGCTCTGTAGCCGCCGCAGAGGGCACGGCTATGATAACAGGAGCCCTGCTATGTCTCTACGGGGGCTCCGTTTTTAAGGGGACAGGCAAAATGTTCGTCTCTCGCTGGCGATCGACAGACGACGCGGAGTTGAATTTTGAGCTTCCCTCAGCGGAGCGAGAAGCGCGGGTTACCGTGAGGACATTTTTCAGATCTCTCAGAGTGCGAGCTTCGCGTTTCTAACACGGTCTGCGTGAGTGTGAAATCGAATTTCACCGGGGGAACGGCACGACCCACTTCTCCTCCCGTCTGCTTTCTTTCTTTCTCAGTTTATTTTCCCTCTCTTTCTCTTTTCCCCTCTCTCTCTCTTAGCGAAGCTACACTTTTGATTAGGGCTGTAGACTCGTTTTTATCTTTGAGAAGCTATGGTGTGATTAGCGCTGTGGAAAGTTTTTTTTTTTTTCCTTCTCTGTGAAAAAAACGGTGCGTTGTGATTGGAGCGACAAAATTATTTTTCGTTTAACAGCCAATGTCTAAGCACTGTGCCACTGCAGAGCACGCTGTGAACCTACGTTTACAGCCCATAGCAAGATCAGCCAACACAGGGATTTATCAAAGCACTCCTTATACTCACGCGCACGCACACACACACACACACGTGTGTACACACACACACACGTATACAAACACATATGCACACACACACACACAAACACACACACCTGTATACACACACACGTACACACCAACACATATACACACACGTGTACACACACACACACAGACACACACACGTACACACGTACACACACACACACACACACACAGACACACGTGTACACACGCACACGCACACACACACACAAACATATAAACACGCACACACACACACACACACACATATGCACACACACGCACCTTTATTCACGCTCTATCGTGCTGCTCCTGCGGTGCTCTTTAGCACAATGCTGTTTACTGTGTTCGCGGGCCCGCAGTGCTGTGCTGCGGCGGGGCGATAACGACTCCGGCTGCAGGAGCGGGGCCAATTCGCAAGGCGCGGGGAACGGGAATTCATTAAAGTTTACCGCCTCGTTCCGTCTGCGGCGGCGAGGAGGCGGCGCCGAATTTAAGCGCCTGCTAACAGACTCAATAAGACGGCTGAAGTCGCAGCCCGTTAGCACGCGTGACCGTTGTTCTCCGTGCGAAAAGAGTCGACCTCGGTTGTTCCTCGATGGCTACAAAGCATGGAGCGCAAGGAGCAGATCGGACTGAAAGGCATCAGCGCGCGTAAGAAAAAATAATCCAGGGCCAAAACCCCTTCTTCAGATGCGCATGCATTATGCATTATTAAGAGAGTACCATTCCCATGCCGCACTAGATTACTGCAGTTGTCCATCTTGCACTGCCTTAGAGTCAGAGAATGACTCTTCCCCCCATGAGACACCTCAGAATGCCTAATCCCATATATTAAGCATGTATAACACCTTTGTTAACATGCAATAACATCTTTATAAATCATGTTCAAACAAGTGCAATGTGTTAAGAAAGAGACCAATAATACATGATATGTACGATATTACTACCAAATGAATGATTCATAAAGACATTATAGAGTGGGAATAGGGCTACAGCACAGGCATTCATAATGGGTTCGGGAATACACTGTGTAAAATACAACCATAAGGTTACCTTCTTAAATCAGTTATAAAGGTGCACAGTACTCCATGAAATGTAAAAAAAAAAAGCTACTTGTAAAAGCAAGTTTGATGATATATCAGATTCATGATATAAATAAAACATTTTTCCCCATATAAAGGGAATTACCACTTTCGGCATTTTCTTTTCATAAACACGATACGGCTTGGTTCAGTAGTTCAGTAGAGCATCCTGATCATCATCAGAACAGCTTTCTGACATTCTTGAGAAGCGGTGGCTTCGACATACACCGGCGAAAGACTACAGCGAAACATTTGAATTTGTAGGATTCTTGATTGAAAAGGGCTATTTCGAGCCTACAATGTGTACATATTCAACAATCACCTGTTAGGCTTCCGGAAAGCAAATGTGAAGCTAGGCTCCTGAAAGCAAATGTGCTAGACTGACAAAAGTAGCTGGGATGATAATAGTTACACGGAGCCAGTCTATAAATATTATATCCACTGCTGCCGCCATCTCCCGTGCCAGAACACGGCACCGATTTCCTCTCTGAAGCACAAGCAAGACTGTGGCGTCGAGACCAAAGAATCCCGAGCTATTAGCGTCTCTCTGAAGACAGGAGCTAAACTTTGCTGTTAATTGCTGATCTGATGTTCTGAAAAAAGTGCGAAGGCGAAGGAAAGGAAAAAAAAAAAAAAGGAAGATTGAAAAATACGAGCGGACTTGAGGGGAGAGGAAGGGCTTTGCTCTCTGACCCGGCTGTCTCTTCACTCATTTCCCACCGGTACGGAGCTAGGCTGTTCTCTACTTCTTCTTCTTGTTTTTTTTTTCCCGGAGAGAAGAAATTGCAGGATGGACGAGCGTGCCGATGAGACAGGGGGCGGGCGCACGGCAGCTGCGCGTGCGGTGTCAGCAGGGCGATGCGGCCCATCGCAATTAATGATCCGCGTGATGCGAGCCATTTCCCCGCGCCGGGGGCTCGGGGGGGGGGGGGGGGGGGGCGTCAGAATGTTCTCCCCGCTTCCTGTTCCGGAAACGACCGGACAGGAAAGAGCGGCGGCGAGGGGGGCGGCCGTGCCGCCAAAAACCGTCGCGTGCGAAAGGCGGGGCTCTGGAGCGCGGCTCGGAATGCTGCACAGCCCCGCGTGCGCGCACGTCGTGATGAACGCCCATTTAATGCCCCCCCCCTCTCTCCGCAGCCGTTCCATTACTGTCTGATGTAAGTGAGGCCCGCGGTGCTCCCCGACAGCACTTAATGCGCCGAGAACGGCCTAATGACACGCACAGAAAAGAATTAGATCCATAAAGAAAGGTAAACAGAAGCACCCCCCCTTACATCCATACACACACACACTAACCCTAATACACACACAGATGCACACACGCATACACACACACTCTAACCCTTACACACACACACACAGACACACACACACACACACACTACTCCTAACACACACGCATGCACACATACACACACACTCTAACCCTAATACACACACAGATGTACACACTCATACACACACACACTATCTCTAACACACACACACGCACACATACACACACACACTAACCCTAATACACACACAGATGCACACACGCATACACACACACTCTAACCCTTACACACACACACACAGACACACACACACACACACACTACTCCTAACACACACGCATGCACACATACACACACACTCTAACCCTAATACACACACAGATGTACACACTCATACACACACACACTATCTCTAACACACACACACGCACACATACACACACACACTAACCCTAATACACACACAGATGTACACACGCATACACACACACACTATCTCTAACACACACACACACACACACACAAGCACACATACACACACACTCTAACCCTAACACACACACACACAGATGCACACTCACGCACGCACGCATACACACACACACACCCATACATGCACATTCACACGCACACTAACCCTAAGACACAAACACACATCATGCGGCACCCTGAGATTTCCCAAGCAGCCATGTTGTGTTCTGGTGGGTTGATGGGAGTAGTGAGTAATGATGGTTTCCTGGCAGAGGGTAGAGGCTAATGAGGGATTAACATGTCACACACACACACACACACACACACACACTTATCCACCCACCAAGTGTTGCTTCCCCTCCTAAATAAAATTGAGCATTTAACTCCAGCTCCACCCAAAGGAAACGAGGGTTTTAATCAATCATCTGAAATTAATTTGGAGATGAATAAAAGACAATGCCAGAGTTTGGAAAGTGGGAATAGGATATTCTTCACTCATTGCATTGGCCATGGAGATCTATAACTGTGCAGCATGTATAACAGTACAAGCCAGTGCAGGAAGTGACACTTAACCCTGTGTCATGCGCACACAGCTGTGCGCGCACACACACACCACTCACACACACACACACACACACACACAGAGCAAGTTATAGACCTCGCTGAGCTCTCCATTAAAGGGTTGACTGCTCTCTCACCCCCATCTCCATCTGTAAGTGTTGTGAGATCATAAATGCACTGACAGGACCTCGCTTTTCCCCCATGATGAATGGAGGGGGCGGGGGTAAAAGTGGGCTTTTCCGTGAGGCCCACCTCCCCTGCGTGTGGGGAGCTCACGAGTAGAGAATGTGCCTCTGTGTTTGACTGACAGCCCCTCAGTCCCTTACAGGCCTACTGGAGCGGCCGTACATCACCGCACAGCCGATATGTCCGCCCTCCCGAGCTTAATTTCTCAATGAGAAAACCAGAACTTTTTATGGACTGCAGTGCGTTAGTAAACAGGGCGCAGGCGTGAAGCGCAGTTCTCACTGCCGGCACGGCCCGGCGACACTGTGTAAAACGCGCTCGATGTGGTGAGCGTCTACCCACCGCGCGCCGCCCGAATCGCACCCGCCCGACTAAAAAAGCTGCAGTTAACCGTAATTGCAAAAATCCTGGTTACTCTCTCCCTCTGAAGGCTGAGCCGATCCCCGCCTCTCTCCGCGGTGTAATTCAGCGGTAATGAGAACGTCCCTCAACCGAGCGCGCGGCGTCCCCGTCCACTCTCCCCTCTCCCCCCCCCCCCCACCCCGCGCGCGGCGATCACGCACGCTTCGCCGCCCGCGCTCCGTTTCCCGCGATTAAGCTCGCGTTCCGCGCCGCGCTGCGCCGCCGCGGTCCTCCCCTGCAGCCCGCGGCGACGTTAGCCGCTCCCGCCAAGAGGAATACCGCCACAGACGTCCCCCACTGCCGCCAAACGGCGTAGGCAAAGGAGGGCCAGCCCCCACCGTTTTCGGTGGAAAAAAAAAAACCCACAGAAACCAGGACAAAGAGGAATTAAAGAGCCGCAGGGCTTGATTAGAGGCTACGGAGGAGGCCTCTCGTTAGCCCCGCCCCCTCCTTCTACGGGGGAGCTCTCTGACGGACCCCATGTTGGGGCAGGGGATGTGGGGGACATGGTGCGTGACATTATGGAGGGGGGGTGGGGGGGGGGAAACGCAAGCGGGCCGTGTAATTGCGTAGGCTCATAAACAGGGTTTGTCTGCGGGCCCCTGGTCAGTGGCCTGGGCTCTGGGCCTGCAGGACGGGAGCGTGTGACTCTGCTGCTGTAACTCCAGCCAGATTGTCTCCTGCACTGAGCTCTGCGGCAGTTTCCTGTACAGTTACCCCTCCAAATGCCCCCCCCCCCCCCCCCCCGCGCTCTCTCGTACAGATCCCCTCCAACGCCACCCCCCCCCCCCCATCCCCATCCTCTCCCACTCTCATTGTAACAAAATAAAAGCAGGGAAGAAAAACGAGCACCGCAGCGGGCAAAACAAAATTAAACAAACCAACACAGGCCGTTGTAGAGCGCCGTGCGTTAGAAACGTTCACGTAAGGACATAATAAATTCCGGTTGCGCTGTCGGTGTGAGAGGGATGGACCACGCTGGGGTCAGGATTATATCGGAACGGGGGTCGAGGTCAGGTCAGGGTCATCTGAGGGTCAGGTCAGGTCAGGGTCGGGGGATCGGTCGAGGGGCCGGTCAGGATTGCGGTCAGGATTGCGGTCAGGATGTGGTCAGGATTGCGGTCAGGTTGCGGTCAGGATTGCGGTCAGGATTGCGGTCGGGATTGCGGTCAGGTTGCGGTCAGGTTGCGGTCAGGATTGCGGTCAGGATGCGGTCAGGACTGCGGTCGGGACCGGGTGCAGCCGGGGCGTTCTCACCAGTTGCTCTTCCACGTGTGGCGAACGTGCGGGTCGTGGATGCTGTGCTTGTCCGCCTGCTCGTCCAGGAAGTCGAACATGTACTTGATGGCGAGGGGCAGGGCGCTCCCGCGGTGGGCCGTGCTGAAGATGGTCTCGAACAGGTCGTCCACGAACTTCTGCAGCGTGCCCTGCGGGGAGCGGACAGCAGGGAGTCATGTGACCGCAGGAGGAGAGATTTCACCACACACAGAGCTGGAGCGATTTCTACAGTTTACACGCAGCGAAGAGTGATATGCACTCCTCACACACACACACACACACACACACACAGAACTGCACTGACACACACAAACACGCCCACGTACATTATTTACACACCGCAGAGCAGTAGTTTCAACAGCGTTCTGATGTATTCAGGGTATTTTAGCAAAGGCACCGAAGCAAAAATGATCTGGATAAATTCACGTAAATGAACCCTGATGGAAAGTTGCTCAAAGCAGGGGGACAAAGCCACCCTATGCTAACAGCTACATCCTTTTCTCTCTGCGAAATGGGCCGACAAGGGTCCCATTGTGAGATTACACAAAGGGCCATTTCACGCTCAGAATTTCCACGTTAGCATATTTCTTCCTCTTTGGTGCGCTAAGCGGTACGCTGCCAAAATTGGGGTAGTTTAGCGAAGTTGCGCCGGCCCTGCGTTCGCCTGCGTGCGCATGCGCATGCGCACGCTGAGGAGCAACGCGCAGGGAGCTCAGGTGCGAACCTTCCTCTTTTTTTTTTTTAACGGGAAATAGTTGCGTTTCACAGTTCACTTTAATAAAATCAGCGAACAGAGGCACAATCTCTTAAGCAGCTTTGTGCAGGGAAGGATTAGCTCCCACACTTCGCCATTGACCATAATTTGATTTAATGCTGTGGAGTTTCAGGGTGAGGGGGGGGGAGGGGGGGGAATCTAATCCACTTGTAAAAAAAAAATGAGATGACATAATGCATAGTGAAAACCAGAGGCCTACTATCTACTGTGAGCTAGAAGCATGGTCAGGCCAGGTTTGTACAACAACAGCAAAATACAATCACTGTTCCTTCTTCAAAGAGCTGGAACTGGGAAAAAAACACGAATCTTGTTAGCTGACAATCACAGGAGTAATTCTGCACTGTCCCACATTTCTGATAGAGCTTATCGCTCTGCGAAGATGAAAATACATATTTCTCCCTCTCGCATGTCCCCCTCTGCTGTCGCACTGGACACCAAGGAAACGCTAATATGAAAATAAAAAAATAACAAAGAAAAACCTCGACAGGTTTCGTCGAGGCTCCCGCTGTGCGGGCGATGACATCATCAGCTCTTTCCCAGAAGAACTGTCAGTGAATGTACGCAACTGACCATTTGTCTCATTTGGCCAACTTTCCAATAACAGCCTTTCGAAAAAAAAAAACGCAACCGCTCATGTTGTCCAAGCTGCCGCTGACGCCGTTGTAAATACGTATAATAACTTTATTCCGCTGCCAAGTGAGCATTAACAGCTCTGTCAATGTAGCCGGGTCCCCTCCTCCGGGCTACGCGTCTCCACGCTCATAAACCAGGACGAGAGAGAGAGAGCGAGAGAGAGAGAGAGAGAGAGAGAGAAAGTGAGAGAGAGAGAGAGGGAGAGAGAGAGAGAGAGAGAGAGAGAGGGAGAGGGGGAGAGAGAGAGAGAGAGAGAGAGAGAGAGAGAGAGAGAGAGAGAGGGTGAGAGAGAGGGAGAGAGAGAGAGAGGGAGAGGGGGAGAGAGAGAGAGAGAGAGAGAGAGAGAGAGAGAGAGGGAGAGAGAGAGAGAGAGAGAGAGCGGAGCGGCAGTGACGGGTGTAATATGCTGGGCGTCAGAGCGCGCTCACAGAACCCGAGGTATTTATTGGCGAGGTGAGAGCCAAACGCAGTCAATTACGCCGTTGTCACGGCGATCATTTTTCACCGAGAAAGACGCTCCGGGACAAACCCCGCAGATCCGCAAACAAAAAAAACAAAAACAATCCGTCTGAAATAAATAAACAGATAGATAAATAAACAGATAAATAATAAAGCGATGTGACGCGCGGTCACTCTCCCGGGGCGGGTAATGACGGGGGAAATTCGCGGTGTATTAATTACGCGCCCTTTCTCAGGCTCCGCCGCGTCCGCTCTCTCTCTCGCTCGCTCACTTGCGGTGGACGCCATAGCGACCGGGGCGAGCGACGGACGGCAGACGTCCCGCCGACGCCTCGTCGCGGCTCCTCGGGCGAAACCCCCGTTCGTGAGATCTCACGAATCTCGCCGCTCGCCCCGTTTCCGTTATAAAGTCACAAAATAAAAAATTTCAACACGACCGGGGCGAGCGGGTTTTCAATCCGCGCGTTTTCTGCGGACGAGCCGCGGACGAAAGCCCGGACGGCGAAAACCAAGGCCGAGCGCCGGACATCGTTCCCGCGCTCCGACAAATTCGTTAATTACGGTTTCGTCCGCCGCACACCTGTCATCTCGTCTCTGCACAAATCTGAACGGCGCGTTTAAAAAAAGAAAATCGAATCTTTTAGGCGCGGTTTTGCGATTTCCAGCTAGCGGGGAGGGGGAGGGGGATCAAAGTCATGATTTCCTTCAGACCAAACAGAATTGCTCGCTGAGCGCAGTCACACTTGAACACCAAGCGAGGGGAGAGCTTCATTTTAAAGGCATTTTCACATTTTACAGGAGCGCGTCTGCAGAAATACACGTGCCCCCATCTGCAGGCTTCACAACCCTGCAGTCTGCCACCCTCGGTGTCAGAATCTACACAGGATGTAAAGCCTCACCTCAGTTTCCCTCCGCAGAGGCTCATGGGACATGCTGGGAACAAGCAGCATCTGTTTTGGACCCAGCAGTTTTGAACAGGCTGGCGGGGTCGGGGTGGATATGCATGTAGAAGTTATCGACACTGTGAACCACGTAAAGGTTTTTTTGAAACCATCCATCCATCCATCCATCCATCCATTATCTATACCTACTTATCCTTGGCCAGGGTCGCGGGGGGTACTGGAGCCTATCCCAGCATGCATTGGGCGAGAGGCAGGAATACACCCCGGACACCGGCAATAACAGTGGCGATTTGCGTTTGAACTCCAGCCTAGCGACCCCCCCCCCCCCCCCCCCCCCTTCCCCTCGGGCCGCCCGGGCAGACTCACCTTGGTGGCCAGCAGCCGGGTCAGGTAGATCTCGGACACCATCTTGCTGCCACGGTCGCCCTCCTTCTGGTCGCCGTGCTCGTGGTTCTTGACCAGGTGCCACACCTTGACCCCGCTCTCCAGGTCGGGCGTGATCATGGGCGTGCGAGAGCGCAGGCTGTCCGGGCTGCCCGTGTACTTGATCATGTTCTCTGCGGGGGGGGACACGGGGAAAAAGGGGCGGGGACAGCGTTTCAGAAACGTGGGCCCAGCCGAAAAAGAGGCCCCGGCCATATTTCCATGGCAACCACCTTGTTTTCAAACCCAGCTAGGGGTTTGGTTTTTTTATTTTTTATTTATTTTTTTTTTCTACCCGCCGAGCATTTTGCCGAGCGGTCCAAGCACAAAGCTGAAATGAAATATAAATGTTTAATGACGGCGGTCTGTTAAGTTCGTATTCATTTTTAGCGAGCAACCCAAGGTATGCTCGAAGACACAAAATCAAACAGGTGTCAGATGCAATGAAATATTTATAGTCCAGACAATGGTGAGAGCGGCAATGACATTTAAGGAGAAATAAAGGTCAGCGCTTGTTTGCACAGTGTGAAAGGAATTGATCAGCGGCACACTGCGCTCGGGGAAAGTCAAAAAAGAGAGAGAGAGAGAGAGAGAGAGAGCGAGAGAGAAACGCTGTTTTCGCCCAGGCCAACGGTGGAGAAATCAATCTCTCCAGAGACAGGGAGGGGCCGCCCTGAGGAAACCAGGAGATGATGTACGGAGACAGAGAAAGAGGGAGAAAGAGAGGGAGTGAAAGAAAGAGAGGGAGAAAGAGGGAGAAAGAGAGAGAGAGAGAGAGGGAGAGAGAGGGAGCAAGACAGAGCGAGAGAGAGAGAGAGAGAGAGAGGGAACAGCGGAGGTGTGGCGGGGCACGCTGACTTCCTGAACCTGACTCGGGCCTCTCGGCATGATGGGAAATAGTGCAGGGGGGGGTCACAGCCGGAGATTGCCCCCCCCCCCCCCCCCGCCCTCCCCTTTGTGTCCCGGGTTATTGAGTGCGTCATATTCCAGCGAGGCGGAGTAATTGGGTCTGACGGATTCCGTCGAGCAGAAACAGGCAGAGGAAGGGAAGGCGTGCAAACCCACCACCGCCGCCGCCGCCGCCGCCCCTGAATCCGGTCAGGTGCATCGCGCCTCTCTCTCTCTCTCTCTCTCTCTCTCTCTCTCACTCTCTCTCTCCCCAAACCAAGGGAGTCGAGCTCTTTCTTCTTCTTTCTTTCTTTCGCCACCCCCGGCTATTATTTATCCAATTTTCTTCTCCCTCTCTCTCCAGTCTCTCGGTGTCCGTCCTGAGAGTTCAAAATGGACCCCCCGTGCCCCCCCCCCCCACCCCCACTCCCCCCACCCCCCCACTCCCCCCGTTTCTTGCGCTGAAGTGCTCGGGCCGTTTGAAGTTCATCGCAGAGTGAAGTGAAGTGAAGTGACGTGTGGCCGCTCCCCGCCTCCCCCCCCCCCCTGCTTTAAATCAATGTGGAGTGCAGGTGAGAGACTATGGAGATGCGCACTTAGCGCTGCATTTGATGTTGCAGGAGCGCTCGTGGCTGGAGCGCCGCTTTGATCCCGCGGTTCATCAGGTTAATAGACTTCTGAGTCCGATGGCTCCGTTCTGATAGAAATCTAATGAGAAATCCGTCCCTCTCAGAAACCGGGGAGGGGAGAGAAGTGGCGTGGCGACTAATTATTATTTTCACCCTGTCGTTCCCGTTACCCTGTCGAACCGGGCCTCGGGTTCTGCCCAGCCGTCCCAGAAACCCTGTCGTCGCACTTACCCCATTTCACTCCCTTACCCGGCTATTGTCACCCCCGCTAAACGTGCTGCCCGAGTTCTAGTCCTGCCACCCACGTTACCCTCCAGAAGAGGGACGATGCGTGTGAGCCCGACAGCCTCGCTGCCAACTTCGCATTGGCAGGAAGAGGAGACGTCCGTGACTCTGAGAGAGGGGTGACCGCAGGGGCACGTTCGGCGGGAGTTTCGGTAATCGGTGCGGCTCGTCTCGACGCGTCGAAATCAAAGACGTCCGAAGTGGCATCGGCGGGGCGGATATCGTCAGCGAAAGGGCGAACAGCGTCCACGCCCCCCCCAGGTTTCCGTGGCGTAATTTCAAGCGCGAGGCCGACCGGGTGAGCCATCAGCCGCTCGGCGGGCCTTCGAGGTTCCCACCTGGCAGCGGCCCGTTTGAGTTTCGAAAACGCCGGTGTGGGGCCAACGCTCTATTAAACAACTCAACATTAGCGTCTCCATCTCTCTCCGTGACCGGCGCACGGCAGGGCTCCTGGCAGAAGAATGGAAGAGGAAGAGGATGGAGAGGAAGAGGATAATGAGCGCGATGCAGCGCGAACGCGGAGACGTTATTATTTCAGAGTCTCAGGAAAAACGAGCGGAGGAGAATAATGGAGGCCGCCCCGTAAGCTTGATTTAGCGGCTTCTCGTGTCTCGACAGCGCGACACGGGCGCTCCTTATTAGAGAGGAGAGAGGAGACGCCGGGCCTGCGTGCAGAGCGGCTGCCACGCCGGGCCGGCGCTACCTGCCACCGGCGGAGGTGTTAAGAGAGGCGAGCGTGCGCTGCCACCGGGGGGGCGAGTCGAAAAGAACGGACCGATTTACTGAATGTGTGTGTGTGTGTGTGTGTGTGTGTATGTGTGTGTGTGTGTATGTGTGTGTGTGTGTATGTGCATGTGTGTGTGAGAGGATGTGAGAATAGTGTGTATGATTAACTACTTAAATATGTTTGTGCGTGTGGGTCTTTGTGAGTGTGTGTATTGCGTGGGTGCAGTAAGGGCGACAGGCTGTGTACATGCCTCTGTGTGTGTGTGTGTGTGTGTGTGTGTGTGGATGTGAGCGTAGTGTGCATGATAGTATGTATGCTGTTTGTGTGAGTGGGTCTTTGTGTGTCTGTGTGTATTGCATGTGTGAGGGTAGTATGGGTGACAGGCTGTGTACACGTGTGTGCGTGTGTGTGCATGTTTCTGACAGACTGTGTATTTGTATGTGTATGTGTTGTTCAGTGTGTACACGTGTGCCATGCATGTGCCTTTTATACTGGGTGTGTGGTGTGCATGTGTCAGTGTGAGCCTGAGTGCATACGTGGCAAGCTGGTGTGCCATGTATGTGTGTGTTATACTGGGCTTGTGTGCGTGTGCGTCTGTGTATGTGTGTATGTGTGCGTGTGTGTGTGTGTGTGTGTGTGTGTGTGTGTGTGTGCGTCTGTGCGTGTCTGTGTGTGTGTGTATGTGTGCGTGTGCGTCTGTGTGTGTGTGTGTGTGCGTGTGTGTGTGTGTGTGTGTGTGTGTGTGTGTGTGTGTGTGCGTGTGTGTGTGTGTGCGTCTGTGTGTGCGCGTGTGTGTGTGCTTGTGTGTGAGTCAGGCTGTGGCACAGATGTGTGGAGAGAGTTGTGAGGATTCCTTGGCAGAGAGTGGTGGGAATGGAAGCCCTCGCCTCGCCTGGCACTGGCTGGCACCAGATCTCACGCCCGCCAGATCTCTGGCTGCCCTCCCTCCCCTCAACTTCTGTTCCTGAAGGACAGATCTGCCCCAGAGAGGTAAATCTGACCCCAGATTCTAAAATCCCCTTCTAATGGAGGCCCTCACGACCGCCCCTGTGGTGAGCAGTCTCGCACACACACACACACACACACACACACACACACACACGCGCGCGCGCGAGCAGTGCCAGGCGTACCGTATTTGCTGGCAGACGTTCTGGAGACAGTGGAGTTGTTCACAGAGTTGTAGGCCATGACCTGCTTAGGGACCAGGGCCACCACAGAGTTATCGGGCACCTGTGGAGACGGAGAAACATGGAGACACGCAGGGTCAGAACAACAGCTGAGCCAGCTCCCATTCCACTGAGGGGGGAGGGAGTACTAGCATTAGCCCAAAGATGGGCGTAGAGTATGCAATATACTGGTGGATTCGACAGGCCAGCAAAGTTGTATTCCCTGTAAACACAGCTGCTAAAAAAAAATGTCACAAGACAAGCTGGGAGTGTGTGGTTCGACAGACAGGGAGTGTGCAGGTAGACAGACAGGGCGTGTGTGGTTAAACAGACAGGGAGTGTGCGGTTAGACAGACAGGGAGTGTGCAGTGAGACAGACAGGGCGTGTGTGGTTAGACAGACAGGCAGTGTGCGGTGAGACAGACAGGGCGTGTGTGGTTAGACAGACAGGCAGTGTGCGGTGAGACAGACAGGGCGTGTGCGGTGAGACAGACAGGGAGTGTGCAGGTAGACAGACAGGGCGTGTGTGGTTAAACAGACAGGGCGTGTGCGGTGAGACAGACGGGGAGTGTTCAGTTAGACAGACAGGGAGTGTGTGGTTAGACAGACAGGGAGTGTGCAGGTAGACAGACAGGGCGTGTGTGGTTAAACAGACAGGGAGCGTGCGGTGAGACAGACGGGGAGTGTTCAGTTAGACAGACAGGGAGTGTGTGGTTAGACAGACAGGCAGTGTGCGGTGAGACAGACAGGGCGTGTGCGGTTAGACAGACAGGGAGTGTGCAGTGAGACAGACAGGGCGTGTGTGGTTAGACAGACAGGGAGTGTGCAGGTAGACAGACAGGACGTGTGCGGTTAGACAGACAGGGAGTGTGCAGTGAGACAGACAGGGCGTGTGTGGTTAGACAGACAGGCAGTGTGCGGTGAGACAGACAGGGCGTGTGTGGTTAGACAGACAGGCAGTGTGCGGTGAGACAGACAGGGCATGTGTGGTTAGACAGACAGGCAGTGCGTGGTTAGACAGACAGGCAGTGTGTTGGGGAGGGGCCCCTGAATGCGGTGGACGTCTGAGTGTTGCTTCGGTTTGTAATGGTTCCCTGCAGAATATGAGCCATTTCACTCAGGAGAGAGGGAAGGTCTGACAGGAGCAACGCGAGCCTCCAAATACAATCAGGCTTTGCACATCTCTCCTTTCGCTCTCATCTCTCTTCACACTCCCCCCCCCCCCTCACCCCCCCACCCCCCCTCCCTCGCTCTCTTCTTATGAAAAGAGGAGACTGCAGCTATGAGGCTGGCTACAGCTGCTCCTGCACTGACTGGTTACCAGTAATGACCTGAATAGCTGAACATCAGACTCACCGGCCACTTTTCAAAACGGGTGCATGTATTCCCCTATGCTTCAAACGGACCTGTGGCCTGATTTAGACACAAGTTTACTTGCGATGGTAATGCAAGGTAAAACTATATATGCCAAATTACCCTATATTCTAAAACCCCATGGGTTTGACTCCTGGATCTGAGGAGGGTATTACTGTTCTTCTCTCTCAAATGTGATCTCATATTCCCCGTGTAACAGATCTGTGAAATTATGCTACAGTACATATTGTGAAAAGGAGAGAGAGAGAGAAAGAGTGAGAGAGAGAGATGGATGGATGGATGGGGATGTATATCCATCTGGAATACATCGTTTAAGCCAAGACACCTTTCACTTCACAGAAAGCAGCAGACGAAGACGGAATGATATCACAAATATGAAACGGAGGATAAATTGGATGTGGCTCCATGTATGCTTCTGTTCATTCCTTCAGGGACACGGCATCAGCAGGTGGGAAATGCAGCCATATTCCAGGCGGGGGAAAAGATGAGAGGCGAGTGAGGGAGAGAGAGAGAGAGAGAGAGGAAGGAAGGGAGAGGGAGGGAGAGAGAGAGAGGGAGACGGGGAGAGAGAGGGAGAGAGAGAGAGAGAGAGAGATCTGCGTACAGGTGCTCCCGGTCTCCCTCCATTCCACACAGGCGCTAACAGGCTTTGAGTGCCTGATAGCTTTTCCTTTTTTTTTTTTTTTTTTCCCCTAAACCAAGGATAACTCGCCCTCCCCGACCAAAAATGAATTAACTTCTGTCTTCATTATCTCATCTCCGATTCCAATCAGGCCCTAATCCATTCGCCCGTCTCCCGCCCGGCACCCAGGCTCGACAGCGTGACATTTAATTTGAGCACGGGCGCGGACCCCTCTCTCTAAACCCTCATTTGGAGGGCAGCCGGGCTTACACAGGAAATTATTTACACCTTAATGAAGAGCAGGCTATTCCTATCTCCGTCTCCCCATCTCCGCCCCGGGTCGGCCAGACGGATTCCGGCTCGGCCCGAGAGCGTGTGTGTGTGTGTGTGTGTGTGTGTGTGTGTACCGTGTGTGTGTGTGTGTGTGTGTGTGTGTGTGTGTACCGTGTGTGTGTGTGTGTGTGTGTGTAACGTGTTTGCGTGTGTATGTGTGGAGAAGGGCATGTCGTTTGCAGATGGCTGAATGACATTCTGTGCTTATCTTATCTCTCCCTCTTCCGACAGCTCGTTGCCGTGACGCTTGGCCTCTTCTGTGTCAGTCATTTCCCCGCCGTCTCTAATTCAGGCTTTATCTGCGCCCCCCGCCCCCCACTCCTCTCCACACCAATGTCCTAATAACACCTGAGGAGGGGGTGGGGTGGGGTAGGGGGGGTTCTGTCTCTCCTTCCTTTCACCTTTAAGAGATTCTGCAGGCACAGTGGGTGGTAGAATCTACTCTGATACCACAGGGCAAAGGGGATAGCGATGAGATGTTGCCAGGGGCGATAGGGGGAAGAGGAAGACTTCACAAGCTGCTGCAGCTGCCCAGCCGATCATAATTTTGGTCTTAATTTGTATCCAAGACCTCTCACTCAACCAGTATTCAAACTCATGGACACAGCTTGGCAAGACTTACTGGCGTTCAAATATTTTTCAAGGGTTTAGCTAACAAATGGCCATCGATTTTCCAGATAATGCAGTCATTCACCCATTCAATGCCATACATATGTAACGGAAAGTCTGTTTATGGTTCTGTAAGCTCCTTTGTATGGTCCTACACACTGTTAGCCAGGGGTGTCCAATCTTATCCAAAAAGGGCTGCTGTGGGTGCAGGTTTTTTTTTTTTTTTTTTTAAATCCCAGCACTAAGACACAAGCTTTGACTCATCCAAGTCTTGATCATGATCAGTTAAATAATTAAACCAGGTGTTCTATTGGTGGGCTGAAACAAAAGCCTGCATCCACACTGGCCTTCTTTCGGACAGCACTGGACACCCCTGTTACGAGTTCTGTTTAAAATTGAACTATACAGTCCAGTCTAGCATAACGTTTCTTAAATGGCTAACCGTAGCTTCTAATACTGATCGCCGTGCTTCGCAGGATCTTTTCAGAGCAGCCGTCGCACACCTGCTCCTCTCAGGCCATCAAACGCTTTCTCCATCCGACACTCCCCACCCCCATTTCCCTGAGTATGTTCATGCCCCCATCTGAATTAGCAGGATTTGCGCAGGCAGATCCCTTCGTGGAGACGAGATGCTAACACGGGACCCAAATAACAAGGACAGTCCGTGGGGCTTGTTTTCCTAAGCACAAAAACTCGGCATCTCGAGAGGATCATTCTGTGAGGATTTGCATGTAATGGAGGCCAAAAAAAAAAAAAAAAAACTAAAAATGAAAGGGCTTTCAATGAGACTAGTTTTTCTTTCTTTTTTTTTTTCCTCCTGTAGTCTGTGTGATTATCTCAGGAGGGGGCCAGGGCTCAGAGACACCATGTGAGCTTTCAGCTCCATAACCTCGCTCCCTCCCCCCCCCATCAGCTCCATCCTAATGATCTTAAACATGCGCGTTTAAGTCTTCAAAGGCCAGACAAACTATCAAAGAGCTTTCTTTCCGCAGCGTCTCGGTACATAAATACACATCTATTGGAACCAAATTAGCGCTATTCTGTTTTTTTCCTTTCTCCCTTTTTTCCTCGTTGTGGTGTAAAATGTAAATGTTGTATGAAGATAGACTTGTAGAAGTCGGGCTATAAAATTAACGATCTAAAGCAATAGGCTGCTTCTTTTCTCCCGTGCAAACGATCGCTCCACTGAACGCAGCACCTCTCCCAGCATCCTCTGAGCATTTGAAAAAACTTTATTAACGGAAAGACAACGAAGGCAACAGACAGCGCTCCTCGTGTGTGGTTCACTCTGCACAAGAATAGCACAACATGACTAGCTGTGTGAAGGACACACGCTACTCAAGACACTGCAGAGTATTCGTCTGAATTAAACAACAGGGAAAGGTCCTGACTCAGCATGTTGAGCAGATTAGGCGTGTTTCTGAAGCGATGACTCACACTGTTAAGTCTGTGACTGCGGAAAAGATGTGTTTATCTGGTAGTGACTCAGAATATCAAATCTATAGTTAAGGTTCCATCCAAATGTTAACTAAATTTCCTAAAAGTCAGCAAAAAAAAATGTATGTGTCTCCATCAGCTACTGTTATGCAAATATTGTAAAAAGGCTATAACCAGATGACATAATCAAAAGAGTGCCAGCCAAACTCATATTTTTTGGGAGTCGAAGCATGTGACTTAGGTGCCTGTCATGTCATAATTCATTCAAAAAATCTATTTCCATTACCCTTTTTTTCGCATCTTCTTTTTTATCAAGAGTTTACCTGGTAGTGACTCAGCATGTTGAGTCTTTGAGTACAGGTAAGGAGGGAGTTTACCTGGTAGTGACTCAGCATGTTGAGTCTGTGAGTACAGGTAAGGAGGGAGCTTACCTGGTAGTGACTCAGCATGTTGAGTCTGTGAGTACAGTAAGGAGGGAGCTTACCTGGTAGTGACTCAGCATGTTGAGTCTGTGAGTACAGGTAAGGAGGGAGCTTACCTGGTAGTGACTCAGCATGTTGAGTCTGTGAGTACAGGTAAGGAGGGAGCTTACCTGGTAGTGACTCTGCATGTTGAGTCTGTGAGTACAGGTAAGGAGGGAGCTTACCTGGTAGTGACTCAGCATGTTGAGTCTGTGAGTACAGGTAAGGAGGGAGCTTACCTGGTAGTGACTCAGCATGTTGAGTCTGTGAGTACAGGTAAGGAGGGAGTTTACCTGGTAGTGACTCAGCATGTTGAGTCTGTGAGTACAGGTAAGGAGGGAGCTTACCTGGTAGTGACTCAGCATGTTGAGTCTCTTCCAGTCGCTCTCGATCTTTGTGGTGACATCTTCGTCTATGAGGATGACTCGCAACCCTCTGCCCTGACGCCACTCTGTAAAAGGAAAAGAGCATTCAGAGGCAACTGACGAAAACTGAAAGCATCTAAAACGCACTCTTCACGGACAGAGAATCAGTAGGATCAAATCGTTGTTATTCAAAGTCTGTTGAAATGCTTTGCATGTTATAATAAAGCCCATTTCTAAGAATGAGTTTTGGCTCAGACAAAATATTAAATATTCATAGAATTCACAATCTATTAATGCCACACAATAATTCATTTGCCTTTTATTTTCAGCATACTAAATGAGGCAATGCATTTTTGAAATCTGTATATCCTTAGGTAAAACAAATGTCTGTTCTTCGGCGTAGCAGACGGAAAAAGAAAGTTTCTGCCAATGAAGAACATCGCCTGCTTGACAAGTCACAAATTGCGGAGGCTCTGAACATCACCTGGTCTACTCTCGCTATGAGACCGCGGCCAAATTACTAAACGACACGAGTGAAACAGTTCATTTACGGTAAAAAAGTTTGGTTCGCAGCGGCGTCCTTTCTGGCCTCACTTTTGGAGAAAATCGGCAATCTAGCAGAATGACACCAAAGAAAACAACAAAAAGGTCAAAATTTCTTCATTTGATGAGTCGTCCATTTTGTTTCAGTTGAATCGCTGGACTGTACCAGCATGAGGCTGAACCATTTAGCCTAAGTGCGAATGCAACATCAAACAGTCATTTTTGCCTTAGAAATGCTTTCGTAAAAAAAATGGATGCAAGTAAGACTGTTTTCACTGCAAAACTGTACTGTACAACTTTTCTGTACAGCATTTCTTTAAGAGCTTAGCACACTGACGCTACGCTATTAGGAGCGTGCCTGTAATTTGTGCTTACGCTTTGGGAACAGGAATTTGTTAAAGCTTTGAATTTGAATTTAAGGGAGAAGGGAGAATGAGATGAATGGGGGTTGGAGAGAGAGAGAGAGAGAGAAAGAGAGAGAGAGAGAGAAAATGAAGAGGAAAGAGCAAATGAGAGAGAAAAGGAATCACCCACTCGGCACTTTCCTAGGCCTGGAGAACTGGCCGGCCAGCCGATCGATGGGCCGTTATTACAGCGGGGACTTGCAGAGCGCTTCCCTTTTCATCCGCGGCGGTCCGAGCGGCTCGGCCCGACGGCGGGCCCCCGGCCCCCTGGCCCCCCCGAGCCTCTCGCTGAGCGGGCAGTTATCATTATTACCCAGATCGCCGGGGGAACGGAGCGGGGCGAGCGAGAAAGGACGCCGCCGCCGCCGCCGCCGCGGCAACACGTAGCGACGCAACGAAAACAACGCTCCTCTCAAATGAAACGAGACACGCCGACACCAAAGGAACAAAATTTCTCTTGGCGGCTTTTTGTTCTTTTCTTCCCCGTTTTTTCTTCTTTTTGTTTTTGCACGCGTACAAACATGTCAAGTCGCGTTAGTTGATGAGAACTCTCATTCCCCGTTGTCAATCCCCAGTCTGATCAGTGCATGCTGGGAGATTTGCTCAGAAGCAGGAAAACCAAAGCGGCAGTTATTTGGTGAATGACGCCGAGCATCGGGAGAGCAGAGCGGCTTTTTTTTGCATCGGGGATCTCGGGGAAAGGCATTCTGTTATATTTCTCTCAGAGCACAACGCCCTTCTATAAACATGGAAATGAGGTTCTTTTCCAGTCGGACACAATAAACAGAAAGAGAAGAACAAAAGAGACGGGAGACATGGTTCGGGCAGGGCGCTCTCCGAATCCCATAACCCCCGAAATCCTCTTTCTCCTCCCCGAAAAAGTGCCGGAGGAAGAAAGGAAGGGGTTGGAGCGCACGCACTTCTGAAGGGGAAGGGGTGACCGTGGAACGTGCCGTGATGTGAGAGAGAGAGAAAAAGAGAGGGGGAGAGAAGGGAAGATCAAAAGTGAGGAAAAAGAGGACGAGGCACAAAAGGGGGGGCAAGAAAAGAGAGAGTGAGAAAGAGGGAGAACGACAAGCGGAGACAGAGTCGAGAGACAGAGAGAGGGGGTCGAGGCAGCTCGATGGGTTTAGCTCTCACCTGGCGGTTCCCACCCCGGCCCCAGGAGACTGGAGCCGAGGGGAGCAGACACAAAGAGGAGGACAGAGGCGTTCCCGGCCAATTTGTTACAGGAGTGGCCGCGAGACAGAAGCTGGCACGATCCCATTATGCTTATCTGTGCCGGCGATCGAGGCGGGTATTGAGCCAGAGACTGGTGCCTTTGCGGAATGCAGAGGCACCGCCCCCCCCCTTCCAAACGGACACAGAGTGCTCCCCCCCCCCCCCCTTTGTTTACTGTGCTTTTATTTTCCTCTGAGCCCTCTGGACCCCGTGCCCGCACCCCTCAGACAAATTCCCATTCTGGGGGAATAATAAAACAATAATAACGCTGGCTGTACGTGGCGGGGTCCATAAAACAATTTCACGCAGGAGCCGGTCCAGAAAAAAAAAAGAAGGCTAAAACAATTTCTTCACTTATCGGAGAGACATTCCCCCTGGAAACCCCATCAAAGTCCCATAGCCAGCCGTAAATATGTTATTATTGAAAATGCAGGGCTAAGAAAGCCATGCTGATATATTAATCCATAAAAGGCATGACACTCACAGGGTAGGGGGTGTGTGGGGGGGAAAGCTTGGGAGCACCGGTGGATATACAATCAGAAATAAAATGACTCCAGGCGTGATGGACTGCACAGCCCGTGGACTCGCGAGGAGGTTATTCCGCGAGGGAGTCTAATTTATTACGACGGCGCGGGATTACACAGAGGGGCGCGGATCACGCGACTGTTTTTCACCGCCAAACAGCGGAGCCTCCCCGCCAATTATGTTTACAGAAATAAACAGCGCCGCAGCGTTAAAGTTAAGACAGCGGAAGCCGCGGGCCGGGAAACGCGCGCGAGCGCCGCGGCCGCCAGTCGAGCGCTATCAAAACCGCGCCCGTGTTCCTTTCTTTTTTTTACACACATCCAGAGCGATGTTTTTGGGATCGGAGCCGCCGCCGTCGTCTCCTCGGGCCTTTCCCCTTCGCCGGTCGATTACCTCATCATCAATTCCGCGGCGCTGACGGGGCGGGCCGGCCCCGGCGTTTCGTCGGGAGCCGACGAACGACTCGGGCGCCGCGAGCGGAGCGGTGACCCTCTCGAGTTTTCGAAGACGGCGGAACCGCAGCGGCGAACTCATAAAATAAAAACACCGGGATCCGATCTCCGGAGCTCTGCAGCCGATTCTGTTTTTGAGAAAGCCGGGGGGCGGAGGAGCCACAGGAGCTCCCCGGAGCTCTCTCTCTCTCTCTCTCTCTCTCTCTGCGGCCAACTGGGCCTTTCGGCGTCATAGAACACTCTTCCCCGGATATTGGGGGGCAAATTTTCCGTGGCCAACCACACGCAGATCACTGTGGCACATCACTAACCAAACGAGTCACTGCAGTCTTGGTCAACTGCTTTACAGTATACGCAGACCAAGCAGACGGGACTGGTTCCCATGGCTACAGTGTAGTAGATACTGTAACCCATTTGCTTGCTTCCATCCTACATTCTACTGTGCAAGTCTGGAGCTCTTTAGGCCTTGCATTAGAACATTAGGACGTTGAGTTTGCGCGGAGATCTTACCGAGGTCCATGTCCGAGGCCTTCTGCCTGTGGGAGTAGGGCACGTTCTTGTAGACGGCATCCAGAATCTTCTCCTTGACTTGACTGATGGTGTCACAGTTCAGAACTTTGACCTGGATCTCCGGGCTCTTCTCGTTGTCCGGGTGAATGCAGTTTACAACCTGAGGAGGGGCGCAGTAGGTACAGAGATCAGAGCGATGGCTTTTAAAAAGCCTTACAGTTTATTTTAGTCTATAGTTAAATGCTATCATAAACCAAAGCAATCGCGGTGCTTAATTTAACAGGGCAATGAGCTCGAAGCAGCAGGATGTGGCAATTGCTGGGCGTGAAAAGTTTGTAGAGCGGGGAGGAGAGTTGGGATCAATTCCACTGAAATTAAGCCTACTGAGGAAATTTGCTGAAATTCAATGAATAAAATAAAAAGTCCCCATTGCGCGTTATGGGCCGCTTTCACTTAATGAATTGAATTTCAATTAATTTAATCAATTCGCCGAATGGAAATGAACCTGACCCCATCCTGGCTTTTAGTACTGTCGGGACCGTACAGCTACCATAGACGTCAGGACTTTGACAGGCTTCAAAGCTTGTCTGGAACGGGGGAGAGAGAGAGAGAGAGAGAGAGCGACTTCTGTTTACGGGTAATTTCTTTTTGCGAGTATTTTTTTTAAAACTTTTTTTTTAGTGGGACACAGGAGACGGCAGCATCTTCACAGCGCCGGGTCATTTGGGTTTTGGCGTGGGCTGATGCAATGGGAACAATGCCCCCCTGTCTGGCGCCCGGCTGGCTTGTCAGGGCCTTAATAAGGGCTGTGCCAGTCTCCCCTGTCATTCTCCCCTGTCATAGGATCAATCACTGCAATTCGGAGGACTTGTTTCCACGGGCAACTGACCCTGGGCCCATCAGACGTCTCATTACCGCGAGCCATCATGCCAGGTAATTGGCATGCAATTAATGAACTCTCATCTCCCACTCCACCGCCAGCACCATCATCATCGTCATCGTCGTCATCATCATCATCATCATTATCATTATCTCCATCATCGTCACCAGCATGATCAGACCATAATTATATGGTCCAGGAGAAAAGGCAAAAAGAAGAAATTAAATGGCTTGTCAGTCTGCTATATTTTAACTGGGCCAAATCATTATCCAATTAAAACACGTTATGTAACGAGTGTGCGGTTTAATAATAGGAAGACCAAAAATCCTGTTGGTTAACAGTAAAACTGTGACTGTACACACATTTCACTGTGCACGCTCCAGTCATTTCACACACACCTGTCTCTTTACATATTCCTGTTACTGTACATTGTACTCATTGTACACACTCTCGTACAGGGGTAACCAACCCTGTTCCTGGAGATCTACCATCCTGAAGGTTTTCATTCCAGCCCTAGCAAAGCAGACCACATTCAACAGCTAGAGAGCTTGTCGAGCACCTAATTAGTAGAGTCTGGTGTGCCAAATTAAGGCTGAAATCAAAACCTACAGGACGGTGAATCTCTGGGAACAGGACTGGTTACCACTGCTCTAGTAGGCTGACTGTAGTCACCATAAGAAATCCCTCAGTTCTGATGCCGGTGGTGCCCCCTACCTGTCAGACTCGAAACAGCTGAAATTCTCTCTCGTTTGGAACCCGCCCCCCCCTTACCATCGTCTTGTAGTCGATCTGCTGCCGGATGAGCTTGTCCTCGCTGAGCGAGTAGCGAGCCTCGCCGGTGATGGAGTCGATGGGGCCCTTCTCCATCTGCTGCTTGATGGCGCAGAAGAGGGAGAACAGGGGCTCACCGGCGCACTCCTGAGGAAGAGGGAAGCATCGCAGCCCAGTTAAAAAAAACCACGTCCCCAGGGGGGGGCCCACCACACGGTCCTGACGGCTACTGTAGAAGACCGAGAACAAGGTCGTCACAGGTGCCGTAAACTCTGAAGTAAACTACAGTCTACGGGAAGACCGAGAACAAGGTCGTCACAGGTGCCGTAAACTCTGAAGTAAACTACAGTCCCCAGGAAGACCTGAGAGACGGTGATTACAGGAGCTGTAAACTCAGTGGTAAACACAGTCTTGAGGAAGACCCCCCTACAGGCCATTCACAGTACACCTGGGTATACGCGATAATGTGCGTACATAATTCACAGGCCCACTTACTGTGGCAACAAGCTCCACAAGCTGGGAGACTATAAGCACCGCGTGAACATAAACAGCAATAAGGAAACGCACACAATGTAGGGCTGGCCAGCCGTATTGGATAAAATCTTTACAACTGAAATGTAATTCTTTATTACGTTGGTAACAATCAAAGCCTCTGTCACTGTAAAACATCTGGTAGTGTACTGTAGCTGAGCCATCCCATGTGTGTATATCTATTAAGGATGACATTTAGGAAACATTTACACTAATTAAACAGAGCTTCTTACCAATTTACTGATTACATATTCATGGTTATTTCATTTTATCTCCACTCCAAAGTCCAAATACTGACTACAGACAAATAGAACAGAAGGAGAGAACGGGTTCATCTCACAGTTCAGGCATTGCTCTAGCACCCTTGAGAAGGCGCTTTTTCAGTTCAAACCACGTTGTGTAAATGCACCACAGAACGTTTAAGCAGCACGACACAAACGACTGGCAACCCGTGAAAAGGTTCTGAAAAAAAAGGCGGAATTTGATTTGGGTTTCACCGGGGATGATCGTTGCTGTGTATATATAATCTAAAAATGGTTACAGGAGATGTAGCCTCCTGATGCAAAAATTTAGTGAACTGCAGTGCCTCTCTTCTCTTTGTACCCCCCCCCCCCCCAGCCCTCCTGAACAGCTGCACCATTTTCTGGAGTCTCAGAAGTTGCAGAAAATGAGAAACCACTAAAACTCGAAGACTCGACGCGCCCACCCCGAACTCCTCGTTTGACAAATGGGAGAGCTGCCATTTGTCAACGTCTCTGTTTGCTTCTGAAGGATACAGAGCGATCGGTCTATAACTGATGCTGACACAGCAACTCTATCACAGTTTGAGCCTGGGGGGGGGGGGGCGTTTCAACAGGGGGGGGCAAGACCGTTTGCTGGAGAGAGGCCCGATTAGAAGCCCACGCCTTTGTGAGGTTACAGTGCAAGAAACAGCAAAAGTGCTCTTCGCTGGGGAATGAGAAGAAAAAGCGTTATGTCATAAATAATAGTTACCTTCAAGAACTTGTAAAGCAAAAAGGTGAACCAGTTTGTGAGCATTTTCTCGGCCACAGATTCAGTCCTGTAAAAGAAAAAGAGAAAAGAAACATTTTTAAAAAAATTGTTATTACAGCCTTTGCGCATGAAACCATGACCAGGGCAACAGTTTTTTCCACAGCTGTAACAGAAGCACGTGCTCAAAGTACCGCAGCACGTTGGATAAGTCTTTCACGTAAGGCGGTGCTGTGCCGCAATCATCAGGCAGGCTAAAGACGCAATTCACGTGACTGGAGGCGGACAATCGCAGGAAACGATGACCCATCTGGACCGGCGTCGTACAAAAAAAACTCTTTCATCCGATCCCCTAGTAATTAATACGGTCGCCTCATAAACACCGCCGAACGGGGACGGCGAAAAATCAGCGTCATAACGCTTGGGACACGGAGCTGACAGTCGTCTGCCGGGGAAAATGCACTGAATTACGATGGAAAGTGAAAAGGCTGAATGCGTGTTCTGTGTGTGCGTGTGCGTGTGCGCGTGTGTACAGCGTGCGTGTCTCGCGAGCGCGTCTGACTGGACCGTTGCACCGGGCCAACACGCTGCAGCCGCGTATTAATGAACAACACTCCCGCACAATAAGGGAATAATGCAGAAACAGGAGACACGTGGGTCGGATTTCCTTTATTCTGATATTCAGAGCGTTCTTTCCACTCATCCTTTATTTGGTTGTGGAGGGGGGGGGTGGAGGGTGGTGATGGGGGGGGGGGGAGGGGGGTTGCAGCTAATCTGTCAAATCAACCACAAAGAAGGGCTGTAATGAGCATCAATATTTCAGGATTACTGCATTGTGTGGTGTTCTCAGTACCCACAGGGAGGGTGGGGGTGAGGTGGGGGGGGGGGGGGGTGTGGGTGGAGGGGGGCTGTGCCACCTGCAGCCCTCTTTCCCCCGCCCACTGCAGCAGCCCTCCAGCGCGTTGAGCTCCACGGCGGTGTGAGGGGGTACGGCGGGCATACCGCTGCGCCAGCGAGCTGGCACCCCCCCACACACCCTGGCGCTACACCTGGAAGGGATTAACGCCCACCTGTGCTGCGTCCGCACTTTCGCCCCGCAGCCTTGGGTCGAGGGGGGGGGGGGGGGGGGCGAGGGGGGCGGGGGGGCGGGGGCGCATCTCATCTCCTCAAAAGCCCGCCCCTCTCTCCCTCGACACACCCCTGCCACGGGCAGAGGCCTCCGACCGCTTTGAAGTTTATTGCCGTTATTAAACGGGTCGAAAGGACGCGCAAAGGGGGGGGGGGGGGGCGGGAGTAGGGGGGGGGGGGGGAAATGAAGAGAGGACAAGGAAAAGAGTAAGAGAGAGCAAGGGAGGGAGGGAGGGAGGGAGGGAGGGAGGAAGAGCGAGGCCACTCGGCTGGCTCTCTCTCTCTCTCTCTTCTCATCTCCCCCCCTCCCGCTGCCGCAATTAAAGTTTTACAGCGCCTGTGCGCGGCCCCTGCCGTAATTACCGCGCTTGGCACGGGCTCCCGAGCGCGCTCAGTCCCGCCCCGCGATAAAGGGCCCCACCGAAAAGGGCACAGACAAAGGCCCGGAGCTTCCCCTCTGAAGATGCCCAGCTGGCATGCAGTCAGACTCCGGGGTGGAGGGGTGAGGGGGGGCGGGGGGGGGGGGGGGGGGGGGGGGATAAATACCCACGGCGTTGGAGCGTTTCGTTTGATGACGCCCAGCTGGCATGCAGTCAGGGACAGGAGGCGGAGAGAGAGAGAGAGAGAGAGAGAGAGAGAGAGAGAGAGGAGAGAGAGAGAGAGAGATCTGGGCCCGATCCACATTTTGGGATCAAGGAAAAAACGACGAGGTGCTTAGTTCCTCCTGATTAAGTCGCAGCTCTTCATCCGAGGCGGAGATAAGCGACAGGGGTTCCTGGCCGGCAGGCGCATGGGGGGGGGGGGGGGGGGGGGGCGTTCGCGTGCGGCTACGCCGCTTCCCGCACAAAGGAACCTGGCGCTGCCGCGCGGAGTCTTCACGCACCTGCAGCCATTTCGGTTTTTTATTTGTCCATTTTGTTTTTAAATAAAGAAGCACTGGAATTCTTTTTTTAGGTCCCATTTTAATAAAGAAGCAATGGAATTTTCCATTGCGGAGATGCATGAATGCGTGTTACAAAACTAATCGCGGAAGAGCTGGCTCTGAACGTGGGTCAGCGGCCTTCTGACTGCACTTGGTGCAGAGGGACCTGTTCTTTAACCAGTTCAGTATAAATCAAGCTACAGAAATGGGTCACGGAACACAGCATGTGAAATGTAAGACTGTGAGCATTTTCACCCTGAGCAAGTATATTGGTTAGGATGTGTCCATTGATAATAGCAACTATTTGCAATTTTATGAACTTCTGTGTTGTAAAAAGTGGTACACAGCAGTTGTAAGGTCTCAAAGTCAACCTTGATAGTTTACTTTTTTCACAAAGTATGGTTTTCCAGGTATGTGTCAATCAGTTGGGCACTTTGCAAGGAGGCAACAGAGGCTTGAAGAGTTGAGACTGTTGTTTATGAATCGGTAATTTCCCATGGGGCTTTGCTGACGGGGATTTTGCTCGGGAAAGTCAGCCAGGTGACCGAGACTGGCGCCGGGGGCTGTGGTCTCAGGAAGCGTCAGCCCCCCCCACCCCCCACCCCCCGCCACGAGAGGACAGTTGGTGACAGTCCCCCACCTGGGGGAAGCCGACTGCATCTCGTCTCTGTCCAATGACACCCCACCCTCCACCATCTTCCTCTTGACGTGTGTGTGGGCTCCCTCGCCTGTCTGGAGGCAGCCTGTAAGCTTAGGGTTGTAACTAGGTAGCTGTTTCGTAGGTGACTTAGTTAATGCACCAGTCTTAAATACTGCTTGTATTTTTGCATAGACTGCGTTGTTACTGTTCTCGTTCATGCTAGTGTTAATCAGTTTAACCTTCAGGGTCCAAGTTGAACTATGCGGTTGTTCCCTGCACTTGGACCGGTACTTCTCTCTAGGGGTTTCGTCATACTTGTTCCTGGTTATGGTTATACACTTTGTTGTAAGTCGCTCTGGATAAGAGCGTCTGCCAAATGCCTGTAATGCAATGTAATGTAATGCAGCCGTATTAGATGTTGCCGTGTAACCGGACAAGCCTGTGCTGCCCATATGCAGCTCCCCGCGCCATAAAGGACACAGCTGGACGTCAGACATGATTTCAATTCCCACCTCCATCGTGCGGGGCGCAATAATCCAGCCCCTCATTTCCCTACCCCCTGCACTGCAGTGCACAGGAGGAGAGGACAGGACTCAGCCTTGATTGTGTGTGCATGTCTGTGTGCACACACACTACTTTTCCAAGAGTATGTGGACACCTGAACATCACACTCATGCACTTTTTGAACATCTCATTCCAAAGCCATGGACATTAATATGGAGTTGGGTCCCCCTTTGCTGCTGTAACAGCCTCCACTCTTCGCTTTCCACTAGATTTTGGAGCATGCCTGTAGTCAAGTTGGGAACTGATGTTTGGCCTAAGGCCTGGCTTGCAGTCGGCATTCCAATTCATCCCAAAGTTGGTTGATGGGGTTGAGGTCTGGTGCAGGCCAGTCAAGTTCTTTCCCGCCAAACTCAGCAAACCATTTGTTTATGAACCTTGCTTTACGCACAGGGGTACTGTCATGCTGAAACAGGAAAGGGCCTTCCCCAAACTGTTGCCGCAAAGTTGGAAATGCAGAATTCTCTAGAATGTCTGTATGCTGTAGCATTAAGATTTCCCTTCCCTTCACTAAGGGGCCTAGCCCAAACCAGGAAAAACAGCCCCAGAACATTATTCCTCCTCCACAAAACTTTACAGTTGGCACTATTCAGACCAGTACAGTTGGCATTATGCATTCCGCCCAGATTAGTCCGTCTGACTGCCAGATAGTGAAGCGTGATTCATCACTCCAGAGAAATTTCCACTGCTCCACAGTCCAATGGCGGTGTGCTTCACACCACTCCAGCCGACGCATAGCATTTCGCATGGTGATCTTAGGCTCGTGTACAGCTGCTCGGCCATGGAAACCCTTTTCACGAAGCCCTTGACGAACAGTTCTTGAGCTGATGCTGTTTCTAGAGCTTGTCTGGAACACCGTAGTGAGTGTT
>NC_049207.1:8254945-8287445 GCF_013347855.1 Anguilla anguilla
GGTCTACACAGCTATACCTGACTGGGACAGGCCTGCACAGCCGTCCCTTAGATACTCTGCCTCCCCTCACCTGCGGAGCAGCAGCTTGGGGTGGTTCTTGCTCTCCAGGTTCTTGTCGATGAGGTCGGAGAGCAGCTGCTTGAGCACGTCGGTGGCGTACTCCAGCTTGCTCTGCAGCACGGTCATGATGAGCGAGGCCACGTTGCCGCGGTCGCGCATGGAGAAGCCGCGCTGCGACTCCAGCGTGCGGATGAAGGACAGCAGGAACACCTTGTTGTTGATGAGCTGGCCGAAGAGCTTCAGGCCCTTCTCCACCTGCTCCTGCCTGTAGCCCGGAACCTGAAACACACACACACACACACACACACACACACACACACCACAAACGGTTTTATCACCTTGCTTGCCCCAACAACTGCTCGACACTCAAACCTCGCGACGGTGTCACAAGTCTAGATCCGTATCCACTAGAGCCCCCTCCCTGGGAAGAGCAATTATTCCAATTTAGGGAATGCTGCAGAGGAGTCTGGAGGTTTGTTTGCACTGAACACAGTATCTCTCAACTGGATTAATGTGGTCGGTCTGTTAATTGCTATTGTTGTAGGATTGTTCACAACCATGTTTGCTCTTATCTGTAGTGCTGGACTTAGTCAGGGACTTCTAGAGCCTGTGTTTTCGATTCCCCACGACTGCGATCGTAACATCGCACCCCATGTTGGCGATCTTCACAGAACACATTTTGGGTAAGGGTCCCCGGATCAGAAACTACCTGAAGAAGCCCTTCTTTTCTGGAGAAATCTAAAGACCTGTGTCTTGTCTTGTTACTGCTATATTCTTATGTCTGTTCATGTACCGAGGGGAAAGAAAGAAGAAGAAGGCCTTCTAAAATAGTTCTTCATTTTGGATAAAGGCGCGCATTTCTTTATTTGATCCCGCCGTCTGAACGGCGAACCATCGCAAGATGAAAGCGACTGGAGCAGTCCCGCCGCCGCGCCGAAATGAGAAACTGCTCCCTTCGCTCTCTCCGCCGCCATATGTACATTTCCTTATTTTCCTAAATTGCACCTACAAGAGATTCTATTTCAAGATCTGTCATGGGCATTTCAGGGATGAAATCCCCCTCTCTCTCTCTCTCTCTCTCTCTCTATCTGTGTCCGTCAGCGTGTCAGAGAACACGTGTCGCCCCCCCGCCTCCCCTCATCGGAACGGTGTAATCTGCTGTTCGCACTCTATGGAGTTCCATTGTTCAAATTGCTCATTCGGTTTTTTATTCTTCCTTTTTTTCCCTCCTCCTGTCTGACACACTGCTCTGGGAGCCATCCGCAGTACGCTACGGCCTCGATTCGAGGGACCCGAAGCCTGGCGGGTACACGTCAGTTCTGCTCTCGCGTCGGCTCCTCCTCTGGACCGGCAGAGAGAGGCCCTCCCAGCGCCCCCTGCTCCGACGCCGAGCCATCGCGCGGTAACGAAAGCTCATTTTTTTAAGAACCTGCGGTGGGAAATCAGACGGCGAGGACGGCGGACTATTTTCCGACAATAAGGGGACAAATAAACTCAAACCGAATCCCCGCCGGCGTTGGAGATAGCTTGGATCGGCGGCTTGCCATTGGCTGCTTCTCCCCTGAGTCAATCCCGCCCTCCACACATGGGGGACTCGGAGGAAAAATGGGTTATATAATGAGAAAGGGAGGAGGGAGAGAGAGAGAGAGAGAGAGAGAGAGACAGACAGAGAGAGACAGAGAGAGAAAGAGAGAGAGAAAACAGGGGAGGAGAGATGGAGAGCGAGTGAGAGACAGGCACGATGGAGAAATGCACCCGATCCAGGAAAATCATTTAGGCCGGCAAAGGAGCGATTTCTCCCAATCAGATGCCAATATCAGAACTGAGGCGAGGTACCATGATAGAATTCTCTCCTGCTTAAACAAGACACTCCCGAAATCGCAGACCAATTCACCTCAGCTGCACATCTATCACGGGCACATCTATCACATCTATCACACTCATCTCACATCAATAACAATTAGCCACCGATCACCTACAAGAGACAGGCTGACTGATACCTTTATTAACTTTGATTCCGCACTAAACTTCTCATGGAGGGAGTCATTTATTCCAATTAATGCGCAATTAATATCGCCTACGCTGAGGGTTCTCGTCAGACGAAGGGTTAAATTCCGCGCTAGTCCGTGCTATCGTCACGGTTGTTGCTCCGAGGAGAAGGGGATTCAATTAACGATGTCCCTCGCTGTCACTGAGTAATGAATAACCTGCAGTTCATTGACATTTTCCCTCAGTCTAACTTTACTTTGTCTCCAGGTCTGAAAAAACAGCTGTGTCACACGTCATTCTGCCCGAGAGAAAAATGCAGCGATTTCAACGCAGGTGATTATTCTGAAAATAATCACGAACCGCCAATTTAAATCCTACTAAGAATCAGTGGCTGTTTATTTACCAAGCAGAATAGTAAACAGCCAAATGACAGCCTGAATTTCACAGTCTATATATAAGGAGGAAACTTTCTTTTAAACTGATTAGTGGTCTCAACCCATTTTCATTAATTTATCTTGATTAAAGAGTGTCCCAGTGATCTGAATAATTAATGGTCTGGTAAACACACAGCGTCTTTCTTCACACCGTGTCAGGGAGAGTAAACAATAGATTCAATTTAGAAAAATAAGTTTTAATCATTTAATCATACACATAAAGAAAAACCAATAAAACATTAGCTGTAAGATCAACCTACAACAGTAAGGATAACCTGAACTTCAAGATTGTTTACAAAATATACACACTGTAGTTCTTTTTCCATTAATAGCTTATTCTCCAAAAGAGGGTGGGGAGAATGTGCATACAGCATACCCCACAAGTTTAAAAAATGTAGATGTGCAAAATTTTTGATGCAAAAAATTGCATAAAGACCCTAATTGAGGAGAACAAGTTATATTTGCTAGTACTGAGTATTTAGTGAATGAACTGCTGTATTGCTAATCAAGGAAAATGATAGAGGTAGAGGCCAATCATCTGTTTCAAGGGCAGCCCTGTCTATTTTCAGCCCACCAACCTATTTTTTTTTAACTTATTGCCAGGCAATCCACAGACCGCGATCCATGTGTGGTCCTTGAAACATCATCTTAAAACAGGTGTTTGCAAAGGTTTGACAGGTGAATGACCTATTAAATGGTTAACTGTTTGCTTTTCGAGCAAGATCATGACAGCAGTTGGAAGACTGGTTCTAAAGTGTAATTGCAAAATGGGAAACATGGAAGAGAGGGTCGATACCACAAGTAAATTACACCCAAACACACTGTCAGACCGGGCCTCACCTCCAGGTCCCTCAGGACGGGGTGCTCCTCGATGCCGGGGAAGAGCACCCGCATGGTGTACGCCCTGTAGTCCAGGAAGGGGATCCCCGCCCCGTCCAGGTCGCTGGTCAGCTCGTGGATGTCCGTCTGCAGCTCGGCGAAGGCTGTGGAGCAGACAGAGAAAAAAAAGCCCGTGTACAACTTCCGCTGTTTATCGCAAGCATAATGCAGGCCGTCTGTTCGCCGCTCGGCCACAGTAAATTCCCTCCGTCTGAGGGAAAACTCACCCCAGAGAGTCCACCCACTCGCCTTCACAACATCACAATTCATCCCCTCCTTCCGCTGCTACCTTCCCCAGGCCAGCTCTAGCACATAAATTACCATATGCAGTACTAAAAACCCACAACACATACTCCAGGCCCGCTGACTCAAACTCTTCAAACTACAGTCACCACTCGCTACACAGCAGCTAGCCAACTCCCCTTATGCACATTGCGGTCACCTCTCTCTATCACCCTCTAAAATCCACTTGCCCCCTCTTGCCCTTTGCACGCTCTACATTCACCCCTCTTGCCAGTGTAACCTAGTGTAGGAAGGGGTTAAACAAATTTTTTTATTTAGTCGCGTACACGTGAATCGGACGCTGCCTCACAAGCTTAGTCCCGCCTTGTTTGACAGCTGGGAAAAGTTTGTCAGAATGATTCTGCAAGTTAATACTTTACCTCATAGATTCTACACTGTGATTACATGCGTGTAATTCCTACATGCTAGCCAGTTCAGTGAATGCATTCTGCTTAGCCAATTTGCTAACTAACCTATGATTATAAAAGTGTGTCTGAAAGCAACACATTTTATTTTACCGTCTTATTTTATGTATGGGGAATATTTTGCTTTGAGGTATTGAAAGATGGTTCTGGAACTGTCGCTTTTGTGAGAGCACATTTTAATTTACAATACATATTTTTAGGTTACACTTGGCAAACTGTTGTAATTAGAAAATACACTAACTTGCTAAATTACTACTACACTTGTAAATGCATAATTGCTATTACTATTAGCAAACCTAGTAAGAAATGGGTAATAAAAGCAAGTGTAATTACTTGCTAATGCATATGTGTAAATGAATGAAATGGATGTGCTATCTTAGGGCAGCTGTCGTGTTATTGAGGACACGCCTAAATTGAAAAATGACAAACACAACGTTTATTTTATTTCAGTTTTATTCAGTGCTCTTTGTGAAACTGGTTACAATATCTTAAAGAGACACAGTTATTTTAATTACCGTACAAAGCGTACAAAAAAAATACTGTTTATGAAAATAACATGCTTATAAAAATATACTGTTGTATGAAAACATACTTAGAGAAATATACTATTGTATTACAATTAACACTGATACTGTTACGTATCTTTTAACTGATTATTGTTATTCACATTAAATAAGGTAGCAAGTGTTGGCCTATATTTCAACATAGAGGTGAGGTTTTTTATATGGACTCAATGACTACGAATTTCTGCGGATTCCATTTGATAGCAACCCACCCTACATGGGGCAACATAGCTCAGGAGGTAAGACCGATTGTCTGGCAGTCGGAGGGTTGCTGGTTCAAACCCCGCCCTGGGCGTGTCGAAGTGTCCTTGAGCAAGACACCTAACCCCTAACTGCTCTGGCGAATGAGATGCATCAATTGTAACCCGTGTTCAGCAGTTGTCTACGATCATGAAAATGCACTTTTGTACGTCGCTTTGGATAAAAGCGTCTGCTAAATGAATGTAATGTAATGTAATGTAATGTAATGTAAAGCGCTTTGGATAAAAGCGCTATATAAATGCAGTCCATTTACCATTTACCACATGATCTCAACTTTATGCAAATGTTCTAGCCACCTGGACACCTGGACAGATCTTAAGTAACCTCAGTGGACTGAGACACACTGTGCTGCTTAGTGCTGTTGGCATTTATTCAAATTTGGATAAAAATTGATATGAACTGTTCCATTTGTTTTATGTTTATGCTATGCAAACTTGGGGCCCAAACTGAAGCTCAGGAAAAGATTTTTTTATATGTTATAGCAAGTCGGCTACTGCTTTTACACTCGGTCTCTGCTGTTTTATTGCACTCACCACCAAATCGAGAGTTCTGGTCCTTTCCCCTATATTGTATACATTTGTATATATTTCTATATATTCCAAAAAAATGAGCTATTCGTAGGATTAATGGCGTCACCACACCGCGGTCACTCCTCACCCTCTTTGCACTCCAGCGCCACCCGCGACTCCAGGTTGTCCATCTGCATCTGCAGCCGCTTGAGGGTGAGGTCGCTCTGGCGGGACTTGCGCTTGTAGGCGATGAGGACCACCACGATGAAGAGGATGAGGAGGCCGCCCGCGCCGGCGATGCTCACGATGGCCGTGCTGCTGAGCGGGCTGTCCGAGGTGATGTGGACCACGCCCGGGGAGAACTCGATCCCGCCCACGCGCGCCTGAGGGGGTCACATGGTCAATCACGCATATATGTCTATGCAGGGCATGCTCGTCTGGTATTAGTCTGGTGAGCTGTAGGCAAATTAAACAATCCTCTGTACGCTATTTATCACAAACGCATACAATAGCAGGTTCATTACACCTCGCAAAGCTGCAAATATAGTGTATCCCTTTTTCATGCTGAGCCTGTTTGTGGTTTAATCTGAATTAGCATTGCTTTTACTGTGCGCTAGCCCCACGGTTTATAAAATGATGCTGACACGGCTAGATACAATGCGAAAATCGATAAACAGTCAAAATATGTCAGCTTGAATAACATAACATAATGGGAAAAAAACAGCATGTGTGCAAACTTACTAAACAGTAAAGTTGGGATCAAGTTATACTTAGACATAAACCAATATGTCTATTTCTGCTTTATCTCTGTCTGTTTTAGAGCAATGTTCTGTCTGTGCCTTAATGTAACATCTTAAGATAGACTTGGAAGCCCAGTTATTCAATAAACCACATCAGAACTACAAATATTAGGTTTGCTTCCTTATTGTAGGATTTCTTTTGTTCCATGTCAGAGAAGACAAGAACGGTAAAGCAAACCGCTTCGCCCTGATCCTGAAGGCAGAAGCTGGGGCTTTTTCAAAGTGGATTTGGGTTTCTCCCAGGGTGGCACGGCGGTGCAGTCGGCAGCACTGTCACCTCACAGCAAGGAGGACCCTGGTCCTTTCTGTGTGGAGTTTGCATGTTCTCCCTGTGTCCGCATGGGTTTCCTCCAGGTACTCTGGTTTCCTCCCACAGTCCAAAGACATGCAGGTAGGATAATTGGAGACTCTGGCCCATAGGTATGAATATGTGAGTGAATGGTGTGTGTGTGTGTTCCCTGTGATAGATTTTCGACCTGTCCAGGATGTATTTCTGCCTCTCGTAAAATGGATTCTGGGATAGGCTCCAGCACCCCCGGCGACCCTGCCCAGGATGAGCGGGTACAGATAAGGGATGGACGGATTTCTCCCACGATGCCGTTCTCACTCACCAGGACCTTGTGTCGCCCCGTGAGGTTGGGCGACTCACACAGGAGCTGTGTGTCGGAGACTGTTAGCGTGCAGGGCTTCTCTCCAATCAGGACGCTGAAGTTCAGCTTGCCGTTGCCCCCGGGGGTAGGAGGGAGGAAGTTCCTGCCCTTAAAGCAAGAAAAAAAAAAACAATCTAACATTTAACCTTCAAAAAATATTAACTGTCATGAATCCAGATTCTGGCACGTGTAATAGCTTGCAAATCAACTGAATAAAAAACATAAATGTGCACCGACATAAGAACAAAAGTTCTTATGTTCTGTTTGCTCAGAATGTTAGTAACTCAGTCGATAATAAGTAGCCTACAGCTCAGCTGGGCATGCTGTCCCAGCCAGTGAGTCATTCTGATACCTTCAGTATTATTGGTGAGCCTGGCTTCAGCTCCAGAACTCCAGACACACTCAGCTGTTCGAAAACGGGGTTGGGGTAATACACGAAGTTGGTGGTGTTGAGGGCCAGCACGGACTGGACGTCGTCCAGGACGAAGCCGAACTCGTCGGGGCGCTCCGGCACCTCCTTCTGCCTGCTCAGGCTGACGGGCAGGGCGGGGGCCTGGCACAGCATGGCGGTGGGGCTGAGGACCCGGCATTTCTGCGAAACACCAAAAACGGGGCGCGGTCAGGGGAGAGCCGACGACCTGAACCTCAAAGTGCTGCGGTCGGGTCAGCTGGTCCTCCACCCTTCGCATGTGACCGGACACACTGACCGCATTGGAATCCTGATCTATGTGGTCACTTCTGGCACTACGATCTTCACTTCACTCTAGTGTGTTTCTTTTGCACCTCTGCACCTAATGCACTTGTTGTACGTCGCTCTGGATAAGAGCGTCTGCTAAATGCCTGCAATGTAATGTAATGTAATGTAATTTCGGCACGGGCCGAAAGACACACATCTCTAGATTGCATCTAGACTCCTTCAACCCTAACACAATAAGCACCTTTACATGGACGTGAAAAATCCTCATTCATCACTATACAGATCAGGTTAAAAAAGTTTCTGTCAGGGTATTGGACTGTATTACTATGACTATATTACTGTAAAATGAAAATTGGCAGCCTGGATGTTTAATTACACAGATCACATGTAAGTCCCTCAGTACTTTTTTCACTGTCATGCAAGATAACTTTTTAAATTAGGTGATCAATATGATTAAAGAGTAGGAGCACCAAAGAATACATTTGTTTGAATGCAATCGAATAAGCAATTTAATACGATCACCAGCCCAGGATTAGCATAGGCATCTCACACATGCCGGGTGTGCTATTGAGTGGCCTCAGTTTTCACAAGGTGCATACTTCACAGGTGTCTGTGAAGTATTCAGTCAGTTTTCCTTTTTGCCCCTTCCTGCCACACGCTTGCTCGGGGTTTTCCTCAAAAGTGCCCCACTGGTGCTTGGCACGAAATGTCTCAGCACGCTCGATAAAATCTCATTTGTATTCAGTGCCAAAACGTCTCAGTTTTCTTCTGTAAGCTAGCTATCGTGATAGCTGCTGCACTGGTGTGGGAAATGAACTGCTTGCCTGTTACCACGGTGATGTATTTTCTCCACTGGCGATTATTTGAAATGGGATTTTATTTTCATTTTTATGTTTTTGTTCCCGGATATTAAAAGTCTCTGGATAGAGACTCCCCATTAAACAGAAGCTTTACAGTATGCTCTCAGTACAGTAGATGCTAGAACTAATTACCAGTGTTACTTGATCTGTGAGCCTGGCTATAGAAATCATGGCTGATCTTCTTAATCAGATGTGCATTGCAGTCTGATTGCAGTCTATAAGTTCACTTTTCTAATTTACTGTGCTCTCTCACCACCAGCAAAAATAAAGATCTAGCAGACTTTACATTTGCTAAGTCATAACAATTACAAATGAACTTTCTCTGTGCTTTAATCTGACATCACAATCACAATGAGATGACAGTCTGAGTTCACATTCACTACAGACAGGAGTACTGCAGCTTAAGTTCACCTTCACTGAGTGATAACTGTGAGCTCCCCATTCACTTAGAGATAAGAATCTAAGTAACCTTCACTGGTAAATCCCTTCACAATCAGCGACAGAGTTTGCTTAGTGAAAATGACTTCAATTCCAGCTTCACTGTTTGATAATCATCATCAAAGATGGCCGTTAGATAACAAACGATCGGAGCTGACACTGACCGAGAGATAATTGTTCGAGTTCACCTTCACTGGGGAAGTATCCACTGCATTTTCATTCACCTTCGCTGCGCATTAAATATCCAAGTTCACCTTAATTTGTCTCCAAGGTCTGAACGTTTCCATTTTCTCTATTTACCTTTCAGTCAAAGTACACTCACGACCTTCGACCCCCCTGGAGGCGGCATCAAAATCAGTTTGAAGAGGCGAGGCGGGGAAGGGGGGGGGGGGGGGGGGGGCATTTCGATGCTTTTCACAAAGGCTTGACAGGACGTTTTGAGTCTGCGATGCACCGCAGTGCCGCGCTCAGACAATCTCCTTCGGCGCCCACACCACCTGTCATTTTAATTGGCTCTTCGTGATGTCACTGTGTCAAGAATGGCAAATTTGCAGCGACATCACTGGCTAGCCTGTACATCATACCGCAGGTTTGTAATATAAAAAAAAGCGGGCTCTTAAAGCGCAGCTCGGACGGCCGAGGTGAGGGAGATGCGATTGCGTTTTTTTTTTTTTTTTGCGGAATGCACTCGCGATATCAAGGTTCCTCAAAGTCAAGCCTCGTTTTTAACGAATGGGTTTCGCCGTTTATTAGATTGCTTCGCCGAGACATGGGAAACGGGGCGTGTCGCGGATTGGCTTACCGGAGCGCTGATTCAATTCAAAGCCCATTTGAAGGAGGAGGAGGTCCGTACCTCCAGGAACAAAACCAGGCCGAACCAGACCGAATCAAAGGCCAGGTGGTGTGCGTAGCGGCGTCTGAGATCGGAGATAACGTTACCGCCTTTTGTCCGAGGCCTTTCGATCCGCCTCAGATCTCGGATCGCTCTCTGTGCGCTCCCCGAGCCACGCTCCCGTGACTTTTCCAAAGCTGAAACGTGAGATTTCTCCCTGGAAACGTTTTCCTCTGAGCCCCGGGTTGCTTTTCGGGGGGAACGGAGAACAGTGCCGCCTCTGTCAGGAGAGACCAGGGGAGGCCCCTCTGAGTGAGCCAGCCAGCCCTCAGTCCGGCACTAGACCCTGTCAGCATCACCAAAGTCATACTTTGGGCCAGTTATATGTTGCCATGGTAATGTGACCTGAGCAGATTACCCTGTGGACCAGCTGTACACAGGCCCTCTTGGTTTGGCTAGAGTAAGTCACTCTATGGGACAGCTCTTGTCATGTTAATTTAACCTGAAAACCTCATCATTTTTATGATTGGCATGTTACCATAACCCAAATAAGCTAATCTATCTATATATCGGTTCCACGTAGGCCCTGTTAGTTTTGACCACAGAGAGCACGTACATGAGCCAGTTCTACACTGGATCATTTAGCTTGAAATGAGAGCATTATCTCATGCTCCCTGCACTAAGTCGGGCCTGTCGTTCGTATTTGGGAAAGTTTCTCTATGGGAGCCTGTCCTCCAGTAGAGAGGCTCCAGCTGAACCAGACTTACATTGACTGCCTCCCGTCCGTTGTACTTGGCTCTGATCTGTGGGTTCTGAATGATGTCCAGGTTGGTGCCTGTCACTGTCACCGGGGTGTGGCCACTGCAGGGATGAGAGACAGACAACAACGTGCGATTTAACTGGCTGTGGCGTGATAGCCTCCCGCGTCTCTGGATTTTCGATTGGCCGGAGGGTCTCCCTACCTGAAGATGCTCCACTCGGGCTCGAGCTTGAGGATGGCGGGGTCCTCCACGTACTCGAAGCGCAGGTCCTTCTGCAGGTGGGCCTTGTCCACTCGGACCGACACGCTCACGTTTCCGTAGCCGTGCAAGGAGGCGTGGGACCGGCAGGTGATCCACTGCCCCCCCCTCCTGTGGGGAAGGAGTGGGGGAAAAACTCGTCAAAGCCTCTCCAAGTACAGCGTGAACCCTTTCTCTACGCTAACTGCTGCCTCTGATAATAACGGCTGCCATTTCTATAGCACTTATATATCACAATCAAGAAGACCGCAAAGTAATAGCACAGACTGAACTACTCACACAAAAGTTATTGAAAATTTGTCACTAATGCATCAGCCACCCTTCAAATGATGTAATCTCATGTAATCTTATGATACTTGCAAGTCATTAAAAAAAGATAACAAGACCAAGCAGTGCATAAGACACTCTGAATTAATATCGGCCACTGAATAGTGAATGTTACCGTGCGACACACGTTCAAATGCGGCTCTTCTTTCCGGGTTTATAAATCAGTGACGCGGTGCGATTGTCACTGCCGTCATTGATTTTGGATCAGAAACACTTCTGAGTCTTAATGTCACTATTGATCAGTTCAGGGTCAGTGTGTGACCACATGAAGGAAGCTGGGATACGTGATCTGCTCCGGGGAGATGGCGGAAAGGGGCCGGTCGTGCGGTCTTACCTGTGGTAGGTGCAGTTCTGATCCTTAAACATTATGGACACGTTGCTGCCGGCGTCCAGGTTGCTACCGGTGATGTTGACGATGGTCCCCCCAGAAACGGGCCCCCGACTGGGCTTCAGGTGAAGCAGTTTGGGGACCTGTCCAACGTCAGAGCTCGATCAATACTTCTGATTGGGAACACCGATTAATACACATGTATTGGCAAAAGCCAGCAAGCCGGTCATTTGTCATCTCTGCTTGAGGAAGCCAGGTTCCGTCTCTTTTAATCTAATCCGCATTGAATTCCTTATCGTGACTGTGCACTAGCCGCAGATCAGAGGAATGAACTGCAAAGTAAATAGCCGAAAGTCAAAAACAGGACAAAAAAGCTGGAAAATGTTGATTGCGCGCAGCACAAGCGCGGAGGGCAAATAGTTTTTGGCGTGCTTATTTATGTGCTGCAGAGGTCAGCGCATCCCTGACTCGGTAGTCACGATAATAGTTTGAGTTGTAAAACCGGACTTTACGGCAACCCCCCAGAAGCACTTTCGCTGCAGACTCCTGATGGAGACCTGGCAGCCCCCCCCCCCCCCCTAGTTCTGGGCTCATAGCTACCCGGCCGCGCTGAATTTACTGAGCTGTCCTGGGACGCTCGCCGCTGTTCATGTCGAGCACGACTGTAAAGGCGTTCGGCTCCCGCCGTCCGCCCCCATCTGTCACGTCCTCTGATTTAAAACAGTCCTGTTTTATCTGCGTGCCGGTCGTCCGCTTGCGCAGTCCCGTTATACGCGTTCTGATTGCTGTTGTGGGCCGTCGGCAGTTCATTATTATTTAAAAAAAAATCTGAATTCTGATTTCTGCTTGTGTGCGCTCGCAGAGTACTGTTTAATCCGTGTTGCGATGGCAGCCGATTAACAGTTTCCAATTTTAATCGGCGTTTCGTGATGTTAGTGTCGTGAGCAAGTAAAAGGTGTTACTCACCACGAAATAGTAGTACTTGTATGAGGTGGCCATGAACTCCGGCCTGCACTCCCCCACACACACCTGCACGTTGCCCGCATATTGGCTCCTCTCAGCCTTGCCCATCTCACACACAATCCTGTGGACACGCACAAATACACACTTATTAATACACGCATCTCTCACACAACCCTGCGGACACAGACAGATACACACTTATTAATACAGGCACAATCCTGCAGACACAGACAAATACACACTTATTAATACACGCATTTCATACACAATCCTGCAGACACAAACAAATACACACTTATTAATACACGCATTTCACACACAATCCTGCAGACACAGACAAATACACACTTATTAATATACGTGTTTCACGCACAATCCTGCAGACACAGACAAATACACACTTATTAATACACGCATCTCACACACAATCCTGCAGACACAGACAAATACACACTTATTTACATACGCCTTTTATGCACAATCCCACAGACTCAAACGCAAACAAGCTCACAGATGCTGCGTCTCGCACACAATCCCCGAATCATAAAGGAAACTACATTTAAAACATGCACAAATCTGTTCGGTAAGATTCTGTCTTATCGTTGCTCCATTCTCGTTCGTAATTACGAATGTAAAGGCAAAAGCTGAAAAGGTGAAAAGGTTAAAACAAGTTCTAATCCGGGTCTTTTGACAGGTGTCAGATACAGAATTATCACAAAATGTTTTAAGAAGCTTATCGCTAAAGCTACTAGCCGTAAAAATGCTGGGAGAACTATTTTACCAGGGGTGCTGAAGCAGCTCATCACAGAAACAGCTTATTCCGGAGGTCACATGTATATTAATGAGGATTTCCCATGAACGGACGGCACGCTACCACACAAAACCTTGAAATAATGTATTACGATTTAGAGCGAAAGAAAGAGATTAGGCGTTTTCCCATAAAGCCCTTTCCACAGCAGAAACACTGTTGCTACACACAGGGAGGATTGGCTCATGAGAAATAGCTGGCAGTTGCTGACCCAGATGAAGCTGTGCTACAGCCTGGTCCAATAAGTGTTTTCGGTGTACTCTTCAGCTCATCATATTTACATGGTGGAGGCCATAAGATAAACTGCTCAATAACAAAAACAAGTGCAGCAGAACGTAAACGGTCGTGTTATTATTGTGGAGTGTGATCACGTGCGTCCTTTTCACAATGTGACCACATCCTGTCTTGCGTTTCGTAGCATAACCAGTTCCTGGTTGTGTGCCGTTCATAGCACGACCGCACCTTGGCGGTGTTTTAGGGTTATAGCCGCACAAGCTACTTACTGCTCAGCAGGGATGTAGCCCCCTGGCACGGGTGTGCAGTCCACATCGGCGACCTTCACGCGACCCTGGATCTCCCAAAACTCCAAGCCCAGGTTCTCGCCCCGGATGGTCACCAAGGTCCCGCCCTCCCGAGGTCCACGAAGCGGCGTGATCTGGCATGAGCCAAAATGGAAGCCGTGAACATTCATTACATCACAATCGCTTAGCAGACACTCTCATCCAGTGATCTGGCATGAGCCAAAATGGAAGTCGTGAACATTCATTACATCACAATCGCTTAGCAGACATTCTCATCCAGTGATCTGGCATGAGCCAAAATGGAAGCCGTGAACATTTATTACATCACAATCGCTTAGCAGGCACTCTCATCCAGTGATCTGGCATGAGCCAAAATGGAAGCCGTGAACACTTATTACATCACAATCGCTTAGCAGACACTCTCATCCAGAGTGGTTTACAGAGGCGGAGAACATCAGTGCTATAATGCAAAAGTGCAACATCACCAAGAAGGCACAAAATGCCATTTGTAATCAATAAGTGTAAAGTAAATAAAAAAACAAACCAACAGTCGGTATTCTGAACAAAGGTAAATGCCACTACACAGCTAACCTGACAGCTATGCATATGATATTAGCATGGGTGAGGAAACAGGAGAGGTGTGTAAATGCATTTATGGAAAGACTTGTGCTGATCTCACAAAGGAGTGCTCACAAATGCTCTGTGGTTCTAATGCAGACGATTTCAGTTTCGACAGCTACCAAGTGCGTTCCTGTTTATCTCATGTCTGCCTACTGCTTTCGCAATTGTTCCTCCAGGAAAGCGCCACTGCAGTGTGACAGGATGATTGTGCCAATGTTTTTCTAGGTTTTGCAGGAGGATTAGAAGGTGTTAATGTGCTCCATCTTTCCCATGCAGCCCTCCTATTTAAGAGCCCACTGATGACATGATTAATAAGACCTAGCTTTCAGCTTGAACGGCTCTTAGTGAGTGTGTGCACATTGCTGGATTTCAAATAATGGAACAAAAAAAAAAAAAAAAAAATCACTCAATAAGTAATGTTAATTGAATTTAACAGAATTTGCTTAAAGAGGTTGCATTGTACATAACGAGGCGCATTGTAATCTCGAAAGTGCGGTTTTTATCACAGTGTGTATTAATGACTGTTCTCGGCGGTGCGGCCCCCAAAACTGATTAACTCCCGTTTAGCGCACGCACCGCGACCTCTCTGAGCGGGCCGAGATAACGCCGCTCCGCTGACCCAATCGGATCAGGCCAAATCACTGGGCGCCGAGCCGACCGGGGGGGCGACGAGACCCGGCTCTTTAAAGGCAGCCCAGAAAAACACCGCGATCGCACCGGTCTGATACCGGAGGGGCGCCGATTGGTTTGAGCGCTTCGGCAACACGCCACCACAACAACAGCCCGGCGTTCATATTAGCAACCGAAAATCCAACACTGTGAGATTCCTCAGCTTAAACACACATAGATGTCGGGGCGATATAGCTCAGGAGGTAAGAGCGGTCGCCTGGCAGTCGGAGGGTTGCCGGTTCGATCCCCGCCTTGGGCGTGTCGAAGTGTCCCTGAGCAAGACACCTAACCCCTAACTTCTCCGGTGAATGAGAGGCACCAATTGTAAAGCGCTTTGGATAAAAGTGCTATATAAATGCAGTCCATTTACCATCCATTTAGATATTATTCAGGGCTGGCCCTAGGATTTTGGTGGCCCTAAACAATCCTCGGGGGGGTGGGGTGGTGCTGTCGGATCATACCGCTACTTTTGCAATAGCAGATGAATGACGTAATAACAAAAATAACGTTATTTACCTTAAAAAAACATTGGATCGTGTGGCCGCCCCTAGCGATTGTGGCCCTAAACAACCACATAGAGTGTTTATGCCAGGGGCCGGCCCTGATATTATTGAAATGTTTATTGAGACATTGTATTTGGAGCTATCCTTGAGACAGACTGGCGTGTTCTGCCAGACCTTATAACGTTAGAAAAAAGCCAGCGAAACATTTACATTTGGTCACACACAAAGGTAAAGGTGATGTTATTAGAATGAAGCTTCACAGCGGCCAAGTTTAGCCTCTTTAAAGGATCCATTACTTCTCCAGCGATAAGGTCACCACTGCCTGTCATCACCTCTGCTGATTTCACCGGCGCCTTTTGAATCGAGAAAAAAAACGTGCCTACGCTCGAAACAGAAATAGCGAAATTCAAATGATTGCATGACCGTCTATAAATATAAACCTAAATTTAACAGCGTCAGTTCGGCACGGAGTCGACGAGGACCCACTATATCAGTCTCCAGAGGACTGAAAACCTTTTCTCAAAATCTATTAGCTACCTAATCAACACTCACCAGCTAATGTGTGACCATACTGTGTGTGCTTTTTTTGAATTTGATTTTTTGCTCAATTATGGGGTTTATTCGCATATGAAATTTGCAGCTGTCGCCGTATATGGAGGTTAACCCCAAGGTAGGGATTTATGGCTGGTTTTTCCTCACGCAGTCCTCCCCCACGGGCAGTGAATTTGTCAGAGGCCACTGCGGCGTGTGATGCGGTTCTGTGACGCGCTCCTCTGATTGGAGGAGAAGGGGGACGGTTTCCGTGGCGCGCTCCTCTGATTGGAGGAGAAGGGGGACGGTTTCCGTGACGCACTCCTCTGATTGGAGGAGAACGGGGATGGTTTCTGTCACACGCTCCTCTGATTGGAGGAGAACGGGGACGGTTTCTGTCACGCGCTCCTCTGATTGGAGGAGAACGGGGACGGTTTCTGGCCCAGGTTACAGTTGTCCAGCATTTGAACGTTGAGCCGCTTTTTGAAACCAGGTGGCCCTCTCCCCTTTCCCTTCGCTGTGAGCTGCGGTTTAACGTTCACATATCTGCCGCAGCATTATAAGATATGAGGGCACTCACCGCTCCCTTTGAGGGATGGCCAGGAACCGTGTGAAAAAGCAGAGGCTCACTCTACAGTACGGGCCCTGTTCTCATCGCTGAGAAGCCTTTTGATTCGTATGGCAACTAACCCAGGATCAAGAGCTTTGCGCTCATTCAGACACCACAAGTTTGTGGGTTTTAAGATTTTAAACCAGGCGCAGACTGTCTTTTGGTGATGGAATACCAGGGGCAGAGCTGTATAATCACACACTGCTTAGCACCAAAATCAGGGTGGGCTCTCCACTTGATGATGAGTCATAGAGGACACGTTCACCTAATAGAAAAACATGCCTTTTCTGTAGTCACGGCGACACAGATTCAGCAGAGGGGAAAACACTCCGCATCGCTACAACAGGTTGAGACTTATCTTCCATTTGCTCAGATGAAAACAGATGACTGCAGCATGTCACACACCCTCCCTTTCACCTGAGCGCTGTCACACCAGTCTCTGGCTTTACGGGCTTTGTGAACACCTATTAAGACCTTGCCCACTCAAGTGTTTACAAGTATTCATGTACGAGCACGCAGGAGCTGTCTGGGTTATGCAAACACACACACACACACAAAACAGATACACACACACACACACACACACACAGGTAAACACACACAAAACATACATACACACACACACACACACACACATGCACACAGACATGCATGCATGCACACACACGCACACATAGACACCCTGAAAGTTATTTGTTACACATATATTTTACCTGAAATGAGATAACCACTGGGCTAAAATAAGCATGTAACACTGTATGCTGTACACAAATATAACATATTTAATATATTAGAGGTAATTGATCATAAATCATCTGGAAAATGTCCTTTAAGAAATTTAAACAAACCCTGGGTGTGTAAAACAGTCTAATTCCATTTCTGGAAACAACCCAGGAGACATTTCATGAAAGCAAATAAAACAAATTTGATTAGATTTAACAAAGCAGCTATCTCAGCAAGGACCATAACCAAAACTACAAATGAAATTTGACATCAAATGCTTCACTGAGCATCTGTGAGTGTCAATTCCCTCAAAACAGCAAGGGTATAAACAACACAAAAAGTCCATTACTGAGCTCATTCAGCTCCACTGCCGTAAATGGGAAAGAGAGAGAAAGGGGCAGAGAGATAGAAACAGAGAAAGAAAGATTCAGAGAAAGAGAGAGAGAATGCGTTTATTTTGGTTGATACTTACTACTATACTATCAAGCTCAATTAAAAAATAATGATAATGGCACTCCTAGACCCAAAGTCTCTCATGGTGGGGAGTTGCGCTTGTTGTGCGACTGAACCCCCTTTATTCAGCAGGGTGTCTGAGAAAAAGGGGGGGAAATTGGTCTCGATAAATTAGTGGCCTCTCCAACTGCTTCCGCTCCTCGAGAAAAACGAACGGAGGCAGCGCAGAGAAAAGCGCAGAGAAAAGCGCTATCAAACATTCATCTCAGCTGAACCAGCGGCGTAGCTCTCCCCCCCCCCCCCCCCCGGACCCGCAGGAGGGCTGGACTCCGCCACAGCATGCGAGAGAGAGAGAGAAAGAGAGAGAAGATAGAGAGAGGGAGGGAGAGATAGAGAGAGAGATGAACTGAGACTCATTAAAACCTCGCACCTCAAAACTAGCTCCTCGCAGCAGAGCAACACCGTTAGCCCAAGAGAGACGACCTTTTTGTTTCTCTCCGAATGTGACACCCGTGCGCTCGCTCGCTCGCTCACCCGCCCGGACGGACGGACGGAAGCTGGGAAAAGCTTTGTGACATCGAGCGCGAAGGCGGCGGCTCTCGCCGATAAGCTTCCGCGAGACCCCGTTGTGTCGCGGCCCCTCCAGGGATCGCCGTCCCCGTAGGAATCGATCCCCTCGAAACGAGGAAGAGCCTAAACCTGTCTGATTGGCTGATAAACAATAAACGACCACGAATCAAAATTCAAAATCTGTTCCCGTTTGTTTCACTGGCGGATGCTTGAGACCAGGATGACCTTCTCTCACGCGTAAGACGTTCTTGTCACTCCGGACGAACACGAAGGGAATGTCCGCGGGGAGGCAGCGGATTGGACGGCAGCGAGACGGTTAACGCGTTGCCGTGGCGCCGGTGCGCCGGCGCACGCCGGGGAAGCGGCTGACTCACCGGGGCCCTCCGGAGCCCGCCGCGGCCTCGCTGTCACCGCTGGATGAATGGGTGTGGAATCCGGAGAGGCCCCGCGGGACGGCTTCGCGGCAGGCTAAATCCGCCGCCTTATCCATCTCTGCCAAATCCCCCCCCCCGCCCCGCCCCCAAACTCTAGGGATTCGCATGGCTGCTCCTCTCCACCACGTCCAGGGACGGGGGACGGTTTAGGAAAGACTCCGGCTGGGGTGAGGAGCGTGGTAACAGGGCGTGAGGGGGTATTATTTGGGCCGAACCTATAGCTGCATTCACATATGCTAGCGCACTGCATTGCTAGCGTGCTGCATTGCTAGCGTTCTGCCTTGCAAGAGTGCTGCATTGCTAGCGTGCTGCCTTGCAAGAGTGCTGCATTGCTAGCGTGCTGCATTGCTATCTTCAATTCTTCAATACATTCGTGGAGGAGAAATTGGGTGTGACTGGGCAGAATGTCTCCCGAATTAGCTGATCAGCCCAATCAGACGAGAGTCTTAATCATCTCATGATGAGCCCACACCATGTACTGGAAGCTGTGGGGGGACGTGTCACCCCTGATCAATACCTACTCTGATAGTGCAAAGTTGTGAGACGACAGCAAAGCACACAATTTGCAGGGGACTCATATAAAGATCCTGATTGGTGATTGGCCGGACTGGTTGGGTATTGATCACAACAGCAGCCTCCCAGCACTTTCTCCACTGGAGAGAGCAAAGATAGTGAGATAGCAGAGCTTCAGTCTGAGGGGGGGGAGCCATGGCATAGCTGCTGGAGAGAACCAATATCGCTCGGGAAAAAAATCCCTGATTTAATCCCTGATTTCTCAAAAGAGAGAGATAAAGAGAGAGACAGAGCGAGAGAGAAAGAGAGAAAGAGAGAGAGAGAGAGAGAGAGAGAGAGACTACATCCTGGACTACATTGTGGCTTCCTCCCTCAGTGCTGAACGGCAGTCTGTGATGGTGGTGAGCGTCTCTCCCCATCAGAGGACGTGCGCTGATTAGATTGGTGACTCTGACAGGCTAATTGACGGTTGTTGGAGGAAAATGCTTAATCACTCGCACGCTTCTTCCACCAGAGAAGATTCCGCATCCGACAAACGTCACCGTAGCGGAGCGCATCAGAACGCATCGGGACCTCAGGGCTTCACACCACGAAAAGGAAAAAACAAAAGGGGGAAGCGACAGAGCGGAAGGGTCCTTATGTTTCAGGCGCACGGAAACTTGAAATTGGGAGAAGCTCTGTCGCGGAACACGAATCGCCCAGTGGCGCGGGGACGTCACCTGGCCGCGGTGTCATCCCCGCGATCCCCCAGCCTGATCCGTCCCCGCTAGGGAGGGACGCTCCCTCTTCATCCTTCTATCCCCTTTCTATCCACACCTCCTCGCCGCCTGTCATCCCCTCTGACGGGAGGGAGAAAAGCCTCCTGTGTCGGCCGCTTCCTCGACAGCTCACAGGAGGGATTCCCACACCTTCAAAGACGCTCATCCTAAGCCCTGTCCTAGAAACCGTGACGACGCCCGGATGACGTCGGGACAGCTACGGATGAGCGATTTCAGGCGTGCAGAGGTTTCGGCAGCCTAACCCTCACACACAGAGCTAAACCTACTGGATGTACTGCATATGTAAAGACTGACCATCACATCTGTGTCAAAGTGAATGTAAATTAACCCTTTACTTGCCTATCAGCCACCCATATCCAACTCTTATATGATTTGCAGCTGAATAATAACAATAGACCGGGTTTATACTTCACATCTGGACATATACTGAAGACATTCAGGAGCCTTTCCCACTTATGATGGCAGTAGTACCTCTCCTTAGATTTGAACCTGCAACCTCTGAGTTATTGGAGCGGTTTCCTAATGTTATGCTACACTGATGCCTTGTACATACATGACTAGGAGGCTGCACTGATGTGCACGTAACACCATGCCTATTATAAAGGCCATAGCCTGTTAAGCTGAAGCTCTAAGTGGAACTTCACTGGAGAGCTGTACACTTAACAGTTGCTATTGGTCCCTACTCCAGATCAAATTCAAATTCAGTGTCTAAACTCTGCTACATAGGCCTGAGTTCAATTGTGGCATTTAAGTGGCGGGAAAACCAGATGCCTAGCAACACTTCCAGTACTTTCTACATAAATAAGCGCATAAATAATTTTCACACCTGTGTATTTAAAGCAAATAGCATGTGGCCCATTTACATTTTTTCACACTTTGTCAAGTTTTACTCCATAAATTTTTAATGCACTAAAATACAAATTTAGATTGTTCATACACAGAGGGCGAATACGTATCAATTAAACCAATTTCTGATTTTCATTATTAACATAACACTGAAGACATCAAAAAAACTATATTTCATTTATACATTATACATTTAAACATTATAGAGAGTGACTTATATTGATGTAGAACAAAAATTCATTTAAAACATATGTTGACTTGACTGCAACACAGGGGAAAATAAGAATCAATCAATGAGGGTGTGAATACCTTCTGAAAGCACCATTGTATTGATAACATGGTGCAGTAAGGGTGCAGTAAGGGTATCAGTGTGTGGTTTTAGCTGTGTGTGATAACATGCTGTCTCACCTGAGTGTGACTGGGCCACAGGCTTACCTGCGTGTAACAGGATGTGACCGTTCCCAGGCGGTGGGGCGTGTGGGTCTTACCTGCGTGTAACAGGATGTGACCGTTCCCAGGCGGTGGGGCGTGTGGGTCTTACCTGCGTGTAACAGGATGTGACCGTTCCCAGGCGGTGGGGCGTGTGGGTCTTACCTGCGTGTAACAGGATGTGACCGTTGCCCGGGGCAGCGGAGCGTGCGGGTCTTACCTGTGTGATTTTGGGGTGCGTGCACTTGCTGTTGGGCCCGGCGTGCTCCAGCCACTGGTTCTCGGGGTGGAGGCAGTGCTGCTTGAGGGTGCAGCGGTTCTCGCCCTTGCACCACACGCAGCCGAACTGGGGGTTGGCCTTCAGGCACAGGCCGCAGCTCTCCCGCCGGGCGTCGCACTTGTACAGGTGGACTGCGGACACAGGGCGACACAGGCGGGCGCACAGGTGAGCCCCACGGAACGCGCGAGAAGACAGATGGGCACACCTGGACTGAGGAGGCTCCAACACACGTGGACAGGGGAAGCACCAAGGACTTTGGGCCTCAGGAAAAATCTCACATTGGGCCCTGTCACCACAGGAAGTCCCATTTTAATATTTTTTGAAGGCCCCTGTCAGTCATGTCCCTTGGAATCGCCTTAAGTACCCGCCCACACCCCCCCTGCACACAGGCCCAGTCCTATCTAAAACTCTCGAACGTGCTGCGTCCAACCAACTTTCCTCTTTTCTTTCTAAACATAACCTCCAAGACCCTCAGCAGTCTGGTTTCAGACCCGGTCACTCGACGGAGACTGCCCTGCTCTCCGTCACTGAGTCTCTCCACGCAGCACACGCAGCATCCCGTTCATCTGTCCTAATTCTTCTTGACCTCTCAGCTGCCTTCGACACCGTTGACCATCCTACACTTCTGTCTTCCCTGACAGAATTGGGAATTTGCGGACCAGCCCTCAACTGGATTGCGTCCTATCTCTCCGGCCGCTCCTTCCAGGTTGCCTGGGCCGGTGCAGTATCAGCTCCTCGTCCCCTCACAACTGGGGTCCCTCAGGGCTCTGTCCTTGGTCCCCTCCTCTTTTCTCTGTATACTAGGTCCCTTGGCCCTGTTATTGCCGCCCATGGCATGTCATATCATCTCTATGCAGATGATATTCAACTTTTCTACTCTTTCTCTCCCACAGACACTCAGGTCTCCGATCGCATATCCGCCTGCCTGAGTGACATCCAGAGCTGGATGACCAAACACCAGCTCAAGCTCAACACAAGCAAAACGGAACTTCTCCATATTCCTTCTCTTACCTCTCCCACTTCTCATCTGCCCATTTCTTTAGGAGTCACTCCCCTACACCCTTCGCAGAGTGCCCGAAATCTTGGAGTTGTGCTGGACAACAGGCTGGCACTCTCTGAGAATATCGCGGCAACCACCCGGTCGTGCAGGTTCATCCTGTACAATATCCGCAGAATAAGACCACTCCTCACCAATTATTCCACACAGCTCCTGGTCCAGGCCATGATACTGTCACGTCTGGACTACTGCAACTCCCTCCTGGCTGGCCTCCCAGCATCAGCCACCAGACCCCTTCAGCTCATCCAGAATGCAGCAGCACGTCTGGTTTACAACCTCCCTCGTGACTCCCACGTCACTCCCCTCCTCATCTCCCTCCACTGGCTACCAGTGCAAGCTCGCATCCGGTTTAAGACACTGGTGCTTGCTTTCCAAGCAGTCAAGGGGTCAGCTCCTGGTTATCTGCAGAAGATGATCAGACCCTACAAGCCGGCCAGATCGCTCCGATCGGCTACTACAGGGCGGCTGATTCCTCCCCCTACACGAGCAGCAACAAGGTCTCGACTCTTTGCAGTTCTGGCCCCACGATGGTGGAACGATCTTCCAGTGGAGGTCAGAACAGCAGAGTGTCTGAGCACCTTCAAACGGAAACTCAAGACGCACCTCTTCTCTGTATACCTCTCTCCTCTTCCCTAAACCCTCTCCCATAACTATTAAAAAAAAAAAAAAAAAAATTTTTTTGGTTCAGACTATCTTGTTTCTCCTTACTGTATGCTACTATAGTAAAGGCTTTTTATCTGCATTTTATTCAATGGACTTAAGTGGACTTGATCCTGAGTTTGGTTACACTGTTGTAAGTCGCTCTGGATAAGAGCGTCAGCTAAATGCCTATAATGTAATGTAATGTAATGTAACATGCACGGGCGATGTCAGCAGGTAAAAGTTGGGGAACAAGGAAATGCAGGTAAACAGGTGTCCACCAGCAGCAGCAGGAGGGCCATAGAGACAGATGCCAGGATAAAAGGAGATGCAAAGTGAACAAGAGCACTGAAGGACTGTGGTGTGAGAATGAGAGACTGTTGTGTGAGTGACCTGGGGGGGGTGGGGGGGTGGGTTGGAGGGGGGGAGTGCTCTCTCTGATCCGTCTTCAGCAGGGAATCCGAACAGCTCCGAACCGACAAGAACAGCACTGAGCCACCCTCACACCTGCAGCTGGATAAACCGTCGCACCCACTTCAATTACACATGGAGGATGAGGACATCCGGCCGCATTAAAAATGACAGAGGAGGATGAAGAGGATACAGATGTGATGGGATGGGATGGGAGCACCTGAGCTGTAATCTCAGTGGAGGGTTTGTGGAAGAGGAGAGCGCCTATTCAAGTGCAAAACTCTCTCCTTCCCTCCATTTCCCTTTCAACGTGCCACTCCTTCCTCCACCCTTCCTTCATCCTCCTCTGTCTCATTACCCTCTGAAGTTATGGACAGGAGCTGGGCTTCTTTTCATGTTGCTGAAGCGTACAAGTTATTGTTACACCAGAGAGGTGTGCAATATTGATGCCTCTCTCCTTTTCTCACTTTCTCTCTCTCTCTCTCTCTCTCTCTTAAAACTGCTGCTTCCCGCTCCTGTTCATCCACTAGCTTAACATTTCCATCGCCATGGAAACCAGACAGGCATTTGCTTTTTAATTGCCATTAGATGCTTCTGCGATCCATCCGTCAAATTATACCCCCAGAGCGCCGTTTGCTTGTTTTGCCGTGTGAGATGAGAACATGTACTTTAAGTGGTGGCGCAGTGACACTCCGACACCAGCTAAAGTTCTTCTTCACACACACACACACACACACACAGTACACAGAAGCACACATGCTGTGTGCAAGCATGCGCAAGTTCCCTTGTAAACAGGCAGAAAGATGCATAGACATAAAAATGTAATCCTCTGTGTCGTGCAGATTTTATTTCCTCCGTTTTTTAGAAGTTCTGCCACAGGCCCAGTACCCTCAAAAAAAACCTGCTCTGTTGACTGGCAGAAGCAACAGAACTGCGATCACATGATTTGATGAAATGGGGTACACCCTGTTGGCTGTAACACCCCCCTTCCCAGGATGATTTGGCCAACCATTCTTCGCCCTATCAGGCATTTGGCTGAAGTTGCCGGTAGCCCAATCAGCATTCAGTCCAGACCACGGTGCATGTGTGACTGCACAGAGAATTGGTGTTTTAGCTAACAGTACCACCAGGAATCCTCGCCGACTTTTACGACGCTGCCATCTGACACACTGCGCATTATTGTTCTGAATTCTCCCTTTTACAGTCCGCAGTTGCCGTCGTCACAATGTTACAATAATACATCAAGGATATTACATGAGCCAAAATGGCGCAGGCACCCACTGGGGGGCACCTGGAGTGCGACTGACAAGTATCCGATGTGTTCCGACCGTACAGACAAAAACAGCGTTCCACCTAAACGGCCACTCATCAGATCAGCAGGGTGTGGTAGCCCCTCCCACTGTGGGATAGCGTGGGTCTGGGCTAATGTTCCGGAACAGGCTCAGCACTAGCTCTCTGTCTGCGGGGGGCTCTCTGGGTTAGATGTGTCTGTGTCTGTGGGTACGGAGGCGGCGGGGGCGGGGCTGGGAGCAGCGCTGGACTCTCGCGCGCTGCGGAACAGGAAGCTCCGCGCCGGGGTCTGAGTCTGAGCGAGCGACGCAGCGACAGGCGGGGCGGAAAAAAATCGGGAGACGAGGAGGTCCGACCAATCAGCAAGGGGGATTCAGCAAGGTGGATGAGAGAGAGAGAGAGAGAGAGAGAGGGGGGGAGAGAGAGAGAGAGAGAGAAGGAGAGAGAGAGAGAGACGTGATAGAGAGCGAGAGAGAGGGAGAGGGGGTGAGAGAGGGAGAGAGGGGATGTGAGGAGACAGAGAGAGAGAGAGAGAGAGGGGGGAGAGAGAGAGAGAGGAAGAGAGAGGAGAGACACAGAGAGATAGAGAGAGGGAGAGTGAGTGTTAAAAAGAGAGAGAGAGAGAGAGAGTGTGTGAAAGAGAGAGAGAGAGACGGGGAGAGGCTGTGACGTCGGCGAGAAAGATGCTGCAGCGGCGGTGCCGGCGCCGGGAGACGGATACTGTGGGTCCGTTGTCATGGCGACCCACTCTAAAGGACTGAGGGGAGGGGGGGGGGGGCTTGGGGGGGGGGGCGGGGTGGGGTGGGGGGGAACGGGAGCCTCACCTTTGTTGTCGGCCGGGTTGTCAATGCTAAAGTCGCCGTTCCAGATAACCATCAGGTCCACCGGGAGGCTGCCTGTGTCCATCCCTTCATAGGAATACTGTCACCGTGGCGACAGAGAGAAAGAGAGCGGGGGGGGGGGGAGGGGGAATAGAGAGAGAGAGAGAGAGAGAGAGTTACCAAACCATTATTGCAACAGCTTCCTTACAGACACAATATTTACAAGCTCCTTAATGTCCTCTCTCATCGCACAGGCGTCTGTACTGTAGTCACCCCTTCCGACATGCCCAGTCCTGCTCCCTGTTATCTCCCAAGCCGCAGAGTCGACCGCGCGGACGAGGCGGTTCTCAGGGCTGCCGGCTTCGCGGCGCGGCACACAGGGATGTGAGAGGACCCCTGTGTTTCCACACGCCCGTGATTCACCCAGAGATCCTCTCCTTAACAAAACGGGTCCTTTCACACGATTCCCACCCCAAGGGCGTTCCCGGTTCGAGCGGCTGTTGCAGCACGTTCTCCTCACTGCAGGTTTGACCGCGGTGTCGACACGGTCTGAAATTTTGACCGAGGTCCTCGTAGCACTGGTATAATAAAATCGCCACAAAACACCGAGAGGAATTCAGTGGGAGATTGCATAATTATGCAAATACGTGCGAACTTGAGCTAAAGCGATATCATTCTGATCCCTCACACATGCTTCTGCATGTGAGATATGCTGTGTTTTGCCCTGTGATTTTCCTCATCAGACCAACCACCCTGTGGCATATACAGGGCAGCTTGTGACCTTTAACCTTACAAAAAAAACTGGCCAGTTTTTCTGGCTGCTTTGGCATTTACTGTCTTCAGGCAGCCACACTGACCAAAGAATTCAGAATTCTGCGGTTTTTTAAAGTGAATAAAAAAAGCAAAAAATAAAAATAAAAATAAGCTCTTTAGTATTCCTGTCTAGCTCTCGCCCTCCGTTATTCCAGCAAGGGATTGGGCAGGTAAACTGGTGGCTGTCGCTCTGTCTGGATATTATCAGCTCCTTGATTAGTGTTTGTTAACAAAGCTCTGCCAGAACACCTGAGCAGGCCGTGATTGCACACTTCCCTGGGCCAATGGCCATTCGCTGACAGATTTCCATTTTTACCTTCATTTAACCAGGAAGGTCAACAGAGAACCCGCTTGTCTCAAGTGCAGCGATGACCTGGGGGACGCAAACCGGGCAGGAAGGAACAGGAAGGATTGTTTAACCAATTATATGCAGGGGACCCTCAGGCGGTCGAATGTATGGAGCCAGTTTTCGGGGTGAATTTTATAATGCTATTTTCCTCTCGTTTTGCTCCCCAGTTTGGAAAAGCCCAAGGGTACACCGTGCTCGCGCTGCAGCCTCCACAGCCGAAGTGGGAAAGTGTAGACAAGCATGCACTCTCCCCTGAAGCATGTAATTACACCAGCTGCTTCTTTTCACACCGCAGCCCACAAGCCAAGCTTGCACGGACACGAGGCCTCTCATGTATAACATTCCGTGGGCACCCAGCTGACCTCTGGGGGTCACTAGAGAGCGATGAGATTATTGCCAATCATGCCCTGCAAGGCTGTTAGCCATGCTTATCACGAGGGATGCAACCTTATTTGTACCAAATCACTTGGTACAGCATGTTTGGTATGGCACACACCGTGAACCAACCAAATACAGTCTTGCTTTAATGCTCATTTACAGCTTTTTTTTTGTGTCCCATCGCTGCACCATCTTTTATCTGTGTGATGTGCCTGCTCATTGAAATGCACGCTGTCAGTAATTATGCAATTGCAACTCTGGAACAGTTAAGATTTACTCCAGACTGTGGGGCGCAGCAGCACACCACTGGTTCTTCCTCTGGATGGCCTAACGGAGATCACAAACATTTTGACTAAACAATCGTGTGTTATCTTTGCGTGGGAAGCTTTAATAATCTTCACACGACTCACACATCCATGGAGCTTCTGTGCTATGTTCTAGCTCTTTAAAAAGTGTTTTTAATGAGACTGGAGCATGTCTCTCTCTCCCTCTCTCTGTCCCATACACACACACACACACAGATGTCGGGGACTCACTGAGGTGTTCTGGCACTGCACGCTGGAGCTGTTGAACCTGAGGGCGGGGACCCTCTGCTCCTGGCCCTGGATGGTGAGGACGCACTCGTAGCCGCGCTGGCCCGACTGCGGCTGGGGCAGGTTCTTGGCCCGCAGGGTGATGGGCTTCACAACGTTCACGGGGACAAGGATCCGATCAGCGGGGAGCAGCTGGGGACACTCCTGAAACAGGAAAGGGGGGGGGGACATTGTCTCAAAACCACAGATACCAATAATCCATACAATAATCGCAGCAACCATAGCAAGCACAACTGATGGATTTTATGTAGAGTCTTTCATCTCACACACAGTGTCTTTCCTCTTGAGATCTCAAAGGACTTTGCAATGCAGTGGAGAACTCACCTCCAGCACCAGATGTCTTCATTACCATACCGCATGAACACGTGCGATTCATAGAGCGCATATCTGCTCAATATAAAACGCCTCACCGTCCCCTAAGTACTATCACCGCCACATAACACTTAACTGACCGACGCAGGAATCCAATATCAGTATCAAATGCTCTCCAAGCATTCCCATTAACACCTGCCCGGATCTGGTCAATATGGGGCCTGTTAGTCCAAGGCCAACCGCAATGACGGTTGTCATGAACACTCACAGGGTTCAAACGCAAACCCTTAGACCCGCCACTTTCCCCTGAGCTGGTACTTCAGTGAGCCTCGTACACAGTGTGACCCCCCCCCCCGATCTGCATTGATTGCTCCAGTCTGATGTGGCCGAGCTCTTTCGCCCGGCAACAGCGGGTAGTTTAATATGCCACTCATCTCCCATCATGAGATCTGAAGAGGAAGTGAGGGTGGAAGCGTACGAGGGCTAATGAGCAAGAACAGACAGCAGGAACATCGAAAATGAAGGGATGTTCCCATTGGCGGATAAAATTGGTGCGCCCGAGCGGTCCCATTCATCAAAAAAAATAAGAAAACACACTCCTACACGACGGCAACATAAAACAGCACAAAATCCAAGCCAGTAACTTTAAAAACACTCACAGCACTCAGTCTTTATTGCTTGGTCAGAAAAACAGTGGCGCAAACAAAACACTGTGATTGAGTACAAACCCCTCAGGTTAATTTTTTTCTAAATTTGAACACAAACTGGGCTTTTAATCACACGATGATTAAAGTGTATCTCATATATGCAACCGTGGACAATTAACATTCAACCCACTCTTGGCTGGATGACTGGAAGCTGGGGTACAGAATAATAACTGAGACGAGCGCTCTGATAAATCCCTGAAGCAGCCAATCAGAGCAGACACTCAAAAGTTTCAAATTAATTCTGTGAATTCTGCCTTTAAAAGTCTTCAAAGTTCATCGTACTCTGTGGTGACTGGGCCACAGAAGATAAGGCGTCCATTTGTCTGTTTTGTGATAAATATGTCTCATTTGCTGTGTTCTGAATGAACAGTTGGTTAAAATATTTAAAAAAAGACTTCAAAATGCATTAAAAAGTCATACTGTAAGTAGAACAGGAAGGTAACTGGAGCATGCTGTGTTCTTTAGATAAAGACTAAGGCGCAGCTCAGGAGCTCAGGTGAAAACGGCTCTGGGCTTAGGAATTTTCAGCGGACATGTCGTTGTACTGAATGACTGGTGGGGCTTCAGACAATGGAAATGTATAAAGAGTGACAAGACTGAGAATCAAACTGTCTCGCCTGTAACCACAAGTGGTCAGTACCTTTCTTTGCCCTGGAATTATTAACTTCAGCAATAGTAAGGGACTGAACTCATGAAAAAAAAACAAAAAAAAAACAACAATTGATTGACAGGGAGGAAAGCGTCCATTTTTCGTGAGATGGTAGCCGAGATGCTCAAAATGGAAGCGGAAGGCTCAGGGGTGACCGGCGGAGTGTTTAATAGCGCATGCCGACAGAATGACCACAACAGGACCAAACTGCTGATGGAGGCCCTGAAATTGAGTCCACCGAGTTCCTTTCAGCTGAAGTTCAGCTCGTAGTTCGGCTCATTCTCATCATGCTGGACAGGGCTGCTTTCACAATCAAGGCACATTTGTTCACCCTCAAACCACGACGGGACCAGACATAATATGTTTCTGCTTGGTAATGTTTTGGGTCAAGGTGACCTGGGTTGGACTGACCTGTTCTTGCTGAGGTAGGACTCCACACTTTTGTCCCATCAAGCTTTTTTCAAATAAACCACATCCAATTCAAGCGCTACGGGCTTTCTGATATCTTTAATCAGAAGAAATGGCAAATATATACTGTAGATTCTGCACTTGAGTGCTGAATGCATATAAATATGTATACAGTACTGTATATAAGACATGCAAATATAATGACTGTGGAAGAGTGTAGCAGAGGCACAGGCGAGAGCTTTTAAAAAAAACTCCCCCCTCAGCAACTGCTGCCTCAAACCCCATTACACGGGGCAATAAACAGCAGCAGTGGAACGTGAACAGTCTGAGCCTGATCATCTTTCACTCACTGACAGGGGAAAGGATGAATTTCACAGATTTCACTCACAGTCCAGCCCATCCACTATATTTCAGCCACCTGCCCCCAGATTATACCCCCGCACACATACCCGTCCAATCCCACACACACACACACACGCACCCGACCCCAAACTCACAAAAAAATACATGCCCATGCACACACAGATGCAGTCATCACACACACAAAAAAAATCTCCCAACCCACAAACAAACACACCCCAACCCACCCCACCCCACACATGCACACATCCATACACACCTTCACACGGCCACACACACACACACACACACACACACACACCCGCACACGGGAACACGCGGGCGCGCACACACCAGCCCGTACGCGCAGAAGCAAACGCACGCGTGCACTTTTTTTTTTTTTTTTTGTCGAAATGAGTTAAGGGCTTCGGAAACAAGGAAAGCAGCACAGTCAGCAGCTGGGGTGGGGCGGGTGGGGGGGGGGGGGGGGGGGTGGAGAGCAGGGAGTAAATTCGGCGGCGGGGCCCTCAGGAGCGCCTCCTCCGCCCTGTAAATCCACCTCGGGACGCTGACACCTCCATAACGCACCCATGAGCGCTCAAGGTGCTCCGAGGCCAATCGCTGCTCAGAGACCTCCACCAATCTCTGCTGCCGATTTATCTCTCCATTATGTGGATATAATGTATAAGTGTTTATTGCCCTGGGACTGGATCATAAATAATGAGGAGGGGGGGAAAAAAAAAAACAGTACCCCCCCTCCCCCCCCCCCACGCAACCCCCCCCTCCCCACCCCCCCCCAACCCGTCCCATCCTCCCCGTCTTTTATTGACAGATGCTTGGAGCCAGCCTGGCGGGTTTATGTACAGGGAGTGATTGACTCCGAGCATAACAGCAGCATAATTGAAGGCTGTTTGGCCGTATGGAGTCTTCCGAGACGGCGTTCTGCGGGAGGTGTTTTGTCAGTCCGGGATATTAAGTCTTTACCGGGACGGGGAGCTGACACCGCTCTCCCGCGGTACTTTCCTGTGCCACCCACCCTGACAGGGGGGTCAGCCCCCCCCCCCCAGCCACACAGGTCAGTGACAGTCACAGTGACGCTACGACAGCAGGTTACAGTCACACGCTGCAGCTCCAGCCCACTGTTTTACAGAGACCCAGAAAAGAGTCTCCAAAACTTTCAGCAAAAGCAATAAGCAATGAGGATTAGCAAATGAGAGCCATACAGTGACATTAGATGAATTTAACGCATTATCTTATCCAGTATGATTTACATACTGCACATACTTTCAACAGGTTTAAAAGAACTTCAGTAGCATCCAACAACGGTTTGTAACACTGTTACAGCCACAACGCTGCAAAAAGTAGTACTAAAATAACAGATATTTCTAGAAATGAATAAACCTGGACTCTGCTCTGGAGGCAAGGCCCGGGTTGCACTTTAGACAGACATTTACTGTGCACACATAAAGGCGCTGTTTTCATAAGCACAGTAATCCCCCATATCTCTCCCCCTCACACAAATCCACCCTGCGCAACTTTGGAACGATGTCAAGATCATCAGTGTCATTAACAGTGCTACCACAGAAAATGTCAGCTAAAAGGAAATGAGTCAGGCCTTCTATCCTAACATTTGGAGCGCGTGACCAGAGAAGGTAAATTCCATGCTTATGGAAAAAAAATTTCTGTGACCTTTAGCAAGCTGGCAGCTGATTTGTGGCAATTTGCACCTGTAGCATACTGACTTCATGCCTTTCCACAACGGATAGTGGAGGACGATGGTTTTGGATAAAACTGTTTTTAAATGCTTTGGCGTCACACCGGGCCACAGTCCAAGGAGGCATTCCTGATGAGGACCGCACAAAGCTTGTCCAGCTCCAAAGTGCCACCACCAATTGACGTTACTGATTTTCTTTTCAAATTCAACGGATCCAATTTAACAGTCCAGTAAGAAAATGTTACTGCAGTAGAAATGGAAATTCGCTCTCCCTTCGCTATTGTCGTGAAGAATGAAAACTTTATTGATCGACATCACGATGACAACCCACACTCTACTTGTTTTTAATTCTGCAGCCATTTAATGTCAATAAATAAATGCACCGTGGAATGCAATTTACGGGTATTGTCATGT